>NW_024882412.1:0-296960 GCF_019059575.1 Amphibalanus amphitrite | reverse complement strand
AGTGAGAGAGAGAGAGAGAGAGAGATGGATATTACTTGTCAGAGGACTCGGGGAGGACGGGAAGGAGACTGATACCTAAAGAGAGGAAAGATGATCGTGAGCAAGGGGTTTGGGAGATGGGTAAGGAGACAGGGGAAAATGAGATTTATTGCTCCGGTCCCAATAACACTTCCCAAAATAAAATATAATTGGTCGTAATTATCGAATAAGAATCGGAAATTGTCAATTGAACGTCTGATTTGCTTACATCGATCCGCCCTATACTATACCCTGTTTGACATGTTTGCACCAAAGCATAGGCGTAGGAACAGGGGGGGCCGGGGGGGCCATGGCCCCCCCACTTTCGGAGGTGGGGGGGCCAGCAATGTTAACTGGCCCCCCCACTTTTTGCTGACTTAAGTGTCTGTCTGTACCTAACCTACCACCCGGTAACTTGACAACTATTCAGCTTGCCCTTTAATGAGGATTCCTTTTTGTTTCTACAGCGTTATTGACCGCAATTTCCTTCACTCAATGAAGGAAACCATATCAGAGACAAGACTGTGAGTCCTGGTGACAGCATTTTGTTGAATACGAGGCGCGGGACAGCGAGCACTAAAAAGGTATAGGCAATACTAAGACAATAGGTACTAGCACGGTGCAGGAGAATGCGTATACAAACGACCAACGCTTGACCTTATCTGCTTGGGGTCGGCATAGTTCGTCAAAGGCGTACTAGCTGGGGGCCAGGGTGACCGTGCCTCAGCCTCGGTTCAAACAGGCTGGGGGCCAGCAATGTCTGTTTCTGCCCCTCCCCCTTCCACTTTCAGTGCAGTGGCGGTCGCAGAGGGGGATCAGGGCCATGCCCTTCCCCCCTCCAAAGGCTAATCAGGGGGCCATCATATCATTTGGCCCCCCCAAACAACCAATAGGCCCCCATGGGCGTATGGGGCTCTGTCCCTTATTCGATTGTCACGAGACTCAAGAATCCCACGCTAACTATTAACAGCTCCCAAACCAGTCTTTGAGGGTCCTACACTGATCTCGGAGGGCCCTTCAGTGGCGGTCAAGCGCCCACATTGACCGCTGAGAACCCACATTGACCTCATTTGAGGGCCCCTAAACCGGCCTCAAGGGCCCAGCCGGCGTCTGAGGGCCTCACACCGGCCTCTGGTGGCCTCATTTCTGTCTCTAGGGTCCCAAGACTAGCCTTTAGGTGCCTTTGAGGGCCCCGCACTGAATTCTGAAGACCCGATGCCGGCCTCTAAGGGTCCGCATCGGCCTCTGAGGGTCCACCTTGGCCTGAGGGGTCCAACGCCGGCCCATGCCGGTCTTTTAGGGCCCCACACTGACCTCTAAGGGCCCATGCTGACCTGTAAGGACACGCATTAGTCTCTGAGGGCCTTGCACGGGATTCTGAAGACCTGATGCCGGCCTCTGAGGCCCATCTTGGTTTTTGAGGGTCTTCTGCTGGCCTCTGGGGTCCAACACCGGCCCATGCCGGC
This sequence comes from Amphibalanus amphitrite, assembly GCF_019059575.1. Lineage (NCBI taxonomy): Eukaryota > Metazoa > Arthropoda > Thecostraca > Balanomorpha > Balanidae > Amphibalanus > Amphibalanus amphitrite. The sequence continues at coordinate 295,476 of NW_024882412.1, read as the reverse complement.
ATTTTAGGGTCCCACACTGACCTCTGAGGGCCAATACTGGCCTGTAAGGACCCACATTAGCCTCTGATGGCCCAAGTCGGCATCTTAAGGTTCTCATCCTGCCCTTTGCAGGCCCTGTACTGGTCTCTGAGGGCCTTAACCCTCGCCGGCCGGGGGGGGGGGCGGGTGCCGCCCCTCCATAGGTTTTTTTTTTTCGCGATAGCTCCGAACACGCCGGCGATAGAGAGCTGAAGCTTGGCATACCTGACCTTTGAATCAAACGGGATCTTTTGACACCAACCGCATTTTCGGGTCAGATCAGGTCACTGACCCATGTGGTCATAAGTGAACCTCTGCACGGTCTTCAGATGTCGCAACTTCGCAACGCCCTCACTGCCAGAGGAGATTTCACAGGGAAATGAACCTTGGAGGACCTAGTATCCAATAGGAGTCTCTCAACTTGTATAATGTATATCTCGGATTTTTCCTAAAGTTCATATGAGGTCAGGTCATTTTCGTGACCTCACCATTAGGTATAAGTCAATGGGGATAAACTGAAAACTTTTTTTCTGGCGCCGGGAACGATCGATCTCCAACTATCTCAAGCACACCGAATCGTGATTTGATGCACTCCTTGCAAGGTTCGATGCGTCACTTTTGCAATGTTGACCTTGCGCGACGTCATTTATGAAGTTATAAGGGTCTTATTAGTTTTTCGTCAATAACTAGGTACCGATCAAATTGAGCTAGCGAGTCGGGAAAGCCACCTATGGACTCAAGAAGACCTGCCGAATCGAATGATATGCGACATGACCTCCTTCGACCAATTTCATGACCTGGGGACGCCGACCTGACCGTGACCCGAGGTCAACACCCTAAGTTTACCTCACCCAAACAAAAAGTATATCATTCGACGCGCCTGAGAGAGGCGAACACGATGCTGGCAAAATCGCGGCTCTGCGGCCATTTTTTGCGAAGTTATTCACCAAAAACGGAACCGTGCCTTGAGGCACTTGACCTGACCTCAGAGGTCACCGATTTTTGTTCGTTTTGTTGGGTTAGGCCCTTTCGGTCCAATGAGACCATTTCAGAGCCGGAAGGATGATAGGATATAGGGGGAGACATTGGTCTGGGCAGGCATCCTAGTGAGTCGCCGGGGCTGAGCCCGTCCAGAGGACAGGCCACCCAGCCCCAAGGCACTCACTGCACCCGGCTACGGGGTGCGCTCCCTCGGGAGCAGCGGTGCCGCTCCAAGGGAGCAGCCCGCATGAGATAAAGTTGCCTGTCCAGCCCGGAGGGGGTTGCGGTGTGGAGGAGAAGGATTTCGGTATCCTGAGGATAGAAGCACGGAACGGTGTCAGATGTCACCGGTTGACCTAGGACCATAAAACCGGGTATCGATCTCTGCGTCTCGTAACGGCGCACACGCTCGTTTTACCGCGACGCGCTAGCTCCACCTGGGGCGAAACAGCGAGGGGGGTCGTACCCGCCCCCCGCCCCCTCGGCCAGCGCGTATGTAGAAAACCTATAGGACCGGGCCGTGGAGGGTTAAACTGGCCTCTGAAGGCCCAGACCGTCTAAAAGTCCCACACCGGCCTCTGATAAGTGATAGTCAATCAGCCCAGTTGCAGTGGTCGCTGATATAAAACCTCTTAAAAACGTTAGGCCTGGCTGAGCCTAGCTGGGCCGTTCATGCTGATTTTTATAGGTATATTGAAAAGACTCGCTTTGCACGTTTCACGCTTGCTCGTAATGAAAAAGTTGCTGGATGCCTCTGGAATTTGCATGGGTGCCAGCGGCTGCGGAGGACAGGGGAACGCGTCCATCAGTTTGAGTTTATGGACGGGAGACTCCCTGAAATTTCAACCATGTTTTTCTTTTTTTTGTCTCGATTTTTTTTTTACCTCTGAGCATGTTTGCGAAAACAAAGTGGCCGAAATCCGAGGAGAAATCGGATTTTGGGGGTAGGTTAGGTTTTGGACCTCTGGGACCCTGGCCCCCCCACTTTCGAAAACGTTCCTACGCCTATGCACCAAAGCCAACTTGCAGGCTATACAATGAGCCAGTGGTATATACTATACAATAAATACATCTCTCCCGGTGGTATACCTGCATAGAGCCGAGACCTCCGGCTGTATTTTCCCACGATCAGCCGGATTGCAAAGCCGTGTATTTTTCGTCCGTTGCAGGCGGCCGGCGCAATCTCCGTGAAAGAAGCGCTCCAGTGACAAAAGCACGAGCAGATCGCCTAAATGCCGGTGGCCGCGAGAATTTCTCTAGTTTCTGAAGAATTTTTCGGGACCCATGCTCTACTCATACTGCATCCGAATATACGCGAGCGGAGCCCCAAAATGAACGCAATGAGCGCAATGCCAAGCGCAAGCGTATGTACAACCGTGGGGATCGCTAAGAGGTGAGGTCGCGCTTATCCAGCAGATAGTTCATCATCGGATAGCTTTGTAATATCCGGGATCGATTCATCCTACTCATTGTTGCATAGACAAGTTACTGCTTTAACCCTCGCCCGTATTGGTGTTTTTCCAGCCGCGAACGTATAAGGGGGGGGGGGGGTCCGTTGGACCCCCCCTTGCCGTTTCGCCCCTGGTCGAGCTAGAGCTTCGCGGAAAAAACGAGCGTGTTGCCCGTGACGAGAGGAAGCCGATGATACCCAATTTTAAGGTCCTAGGTCATTGGTTGACCTTGCAGGTCAGGTCAATGACCTAAAAGTCGGGAAAATCGGGACCTGTTAGAACGTCGTAAAGTGTGGCTGCTATTGGGTTTTTCGGGGCGCTGATCACGAATATCATGTTAGTTTTGATCACAGATGATGTCTTTATGCATTTAGTCCAGGTCGGGTCAGGTCAGGTCAGGTCAACCAGTAGGGGTCCTGCCGGGTATTCCTAGTAGGTGTCAACCGCCTCTGACAGCTTCGTAACATGTTACGAAGGCACCAAAACTACTTCGTAAATGTTCATAAGGTTGCTAAATTCGAATTCAGCTCCAAAAACTAGCCTAGAAACATGTAAAACTCAAAAAAGGGGCATTCCACGATAGATCGACCAAAGCTGTGCACCCTCATATTTTATTTTTCGCTCAAAATTCGTCTAGGGGGTTGTTTTGGGCCGGAAAGCCAGCTGTGGCGATGATTTTTTTTTTTCGACGAACGGTTAACGAGATATAGCCTCGGGCAATTTCTGGAGGTCACGCTTCAACCCTATGTTTGGCGGCTCATAACTAAAAAACTATTGACTTTTGTATAAGGATAACTTTATGTCTTCCAACTCAAAATCAACCAAGGAAACTTTTGGCTATCTTGGATTTTCGATTTTCGAAAATTTTGGTCACGTGACCTCTTGACCTATTTTTTGAAGAGTGACCTTGACACTTTCCCACCTGAAAGTTAAAATTTGGTCTGATGACGATTCAAGCCTTATCAATGGTCGTTCATATGCGACAATAAAAAACATGGCTATCGGCCTGCATTGACCTCGGGTCAGGTCATCTTTGTGACCTGGCCATTATAAGTCAATGGCAAAAGTACCGGCTAGGCCACTAAAACGCATCGGACTGGTACAGTTACTTCATAATCATACCATATTAGGTTATTATTGATCACTCTGGTGCAATTTTGCATCAGTGACCCGCGGAAAGGTCATCCGAGGTCACATTATGACTCACGACATTCATATGCCTTTTATGTCTATATCTTTTGATAGAATAGGTATAGGGATTTGGGAAACACATCAATTAGTTCACTTTGGCCAGGCGCATCATGCCATACGCAGCCTTATATGTTAAGGTCATTTCATGACCTTGACCTAGGGTCAAATTTTGGTCAAATTTCATATTTGACCTTTCGAAATAAAAACTTATACAATTCGATCCGACTGGAAAAAGCAAACACGATGGCGCTATTTTATACATCTGACTTCATAAACATAATAAGATATTGGCGAAAAACGTTTTTATTCCGTGAAAAATGTTTATTTTCAGCCAGATTAAATAACAATATTTTGGCGTGGTAAAGGCATTCGAGGTGCATAGACACGTTGGCGTAAGTACTTGTACCTAAGCAATTCACGCTCATATGACTCGGTGTTGCGGTCATTTCTACAGGTACCAATCTAAAAAAAAAATAGCATAGGTAGATATGTGATGATCAGCAGTTTCGTACATTTGGCATGAATAATAATCACTCACATAAAACATTTTCCTATGTACACCCTAATCGGCACGCACGGCACACAGCAAACCGACAACATATTCACAACAACACAACACAACATTGGTCCGATCCAACAGTACAACTTTCCAAGCTCGTCTACTTTGTATGTGCTTATCTAAGACACTTTGACTTCCTTGCCCTCCCGATCTTCTGAAAGCTCGTGGACGCGGACTGTGGTCAGGTCAACTGGACATAATCTGTGGTACTGTCTCGTCCCCTTCACAGTTTTGGCCCTGGCGAAGCGAGCTTGTGAGTGATTTATGTGAGTGATTATTATTCATGCCAAATGTACGAAACTGCTGATTATCACATATCTACCTATGCTATTTTTTTTTTAGATTGGTACCTGTAGAAATGACCGCAACACCAAGTCATATGAGCGTGAATTGCTTAGGTACAAGTACTTACGCCAACGTGTCTATGCACCTCGAATGTCTTTACCACGCCAAAATATTGTTATCTAATCTGGCTGAAAATAAACATTTTTCACGGAATAAAAACGTTTTTCGCCAATATCTTATTATGTTTATGAAGTCAGATGTATAAAATAGCGCCATCGTGTTTGCTTTTTCCAGTCGGATCGAATTGTATAAGTTTTTATTTCGAAAGGTCAAATATGAAATTTGACCAAAATTTGACCCTAGGTCAAGGACACGAAATGACCTTAACATATAAGGCTGCGTATGGCATGATGCGCCTGGCCAAAGTGAACTAATTGATGTGTTTCCCAAATCCCTATACCTATTCTATCAAAAGATATAGACATAAAAGGCATATGAATGTCGTGAGTCATAATGTGACCTCGGATGACCTTTCCGCGGGTCACTGATGCAAAATTGCACCAGAGTGATCAATAATAACCTAATATGGTATGATTATGAAGTAACTGTACCAGTCCGATGCGTTTTAGTGGCCTAGCCGGTACTTTTGCCATTGACTTATAATGGGCAGGTCACAAAGATGACCTGACCTGAGGTCAATGCAGGCCGATAGCCATGTTTTTTATTGTCGCATATGAACGACCATTAATAAGGCTTGAATCGTCATCAGACCAAATTTTAACTTTCAGGTGGGAAAGTGTCAAGGTCACTCTTCAAAAAATAGGTCAAGAGGTCACGTGACCAAAATTTTCGAAAATCGAAAATCCGAGATAGCCAAAAGTTTCCTTGGTTAATTTTGAGTTGGAAGACATAAAGTTATCCTTATACAAAAATCAATAGTTTCTGAGTTATGAGCCGCCAAACATAGGGTTGCTGCGTGACCTCCAGGAATTGCCCGAGGCTATATCTCGAAAACTGTAGGTCAAAAAAAATTATCCTTGCCACAGCTGGCTTTCCCGCCCATTTCTACCCTATACACCAATTTTGAGCGAAAAATAAAATATGAGGGTGTCAATTTAATTTTTTTTTGTCGATCTATCGTGGAATGCCCCAAAAGTGAACCGAGGTCACCAAAGGTCAATGACCTGACCTGACCTTCAGGTGACCTTGACACCCACCCTAATGCATGGGGGCAGCATCATATCACATGTTTGAACGCTTGAAACCACGAAAAGACTGCAAACGCGCGGCTAATGCGAGCCGACATACGTCGAATCGCGATTCCGGCCAAACATGGTCTCGAAAAGTAGGTCACAGGTCAAAGGTCATTGGGGTCAGGGTCATGAAATTTTCAGGGTAGGTGTAAAATTGATTAACGCGAGGGTACTGAAAGTTTCGTCGCGATCGGCCGCTTTTTACGCGAGTTATTCGCGAAAAACCATGGGGGGGGTCCGTTCGACCCCCCCCCCCCTATACGGGCGAGGGTTAACTTTTCAGGTACCACGTCTTTACCATCATTGACCATGTTAACATACATTTAAACCTCGTCGGCTGAAGGGGTGGGGATGGGATGCCCGAGATGCCGACCCTCCGATACCTATTTTCGAGATGGCTTGGAAAGCTCGCAACACGCTAACGAGAGAGCGTATTTGATTTAGTGGTAACTTTCCCTCACATATTGTCGACAATAATTGCGCCAAAGTGTCAAAATCAGTTTTGAAAGAACGTGCGTTGCGTTGAGCTTGTTGAGCTCTTTTCCTATATGATACAACGGTAGGCACTTATGTTGGGCATTTCAGGGTGAATTTTTTTTGTGAATCCATGGTGATATTCAAGCATCGATTATTTATTTTGAAATGCATTGCTTTGCCATTGACATTACAATGCTATGTCAATGTTGTGTGTTGGTAGGCATCACATTATATTTTCAATTGGTCAACACTGGTCAGCTTTCTGAACAGCCCCCTTGCTAACTCCACACAATTTCAGCCAAGGTGCAGGTCACAGCATGCAAAAAAAAAACTTTGTTTTCCAACTTCCGTTAACCCGCGCCCCGCTGGGGGCAGACTCTGCCCCCTCCCGTTTTTCGCCAATAACATCTAAACGCGTTACGCCAGCGACCTCAAAATTTCAGTACCTTATCCCTCGCCGGTATTGGTGTATTTCCAGCCGCGAACGTATAAGGGGGGGGGGGGGTCCGTTGGACCCCCCCCCCCCTTGCAGTTTCGCCCCTGATCGAGCTAGAGCTTCGCGGAAAAAACGAGCGTGTTGCCCTTCACGAGAGGAAGCCGATGATACCCAATTTTAAGGTCCTAGGTCATTGGTTGACCTTGCAGGTCAGGTCAATGACCCCACAGGCGAGAAAATCGGGACCTGTTAGAAGGTCGTAAAGTGTGGCTGCTATGGGGTTTTTCGGGGTGCTGATCACGAATATCATGTTAGTTTTGATCACAGATGATGTCTTCATGTATTTAGGCCAGGTCGGGTCAGGTCAGGTCAGGTCAACCAGTAAGGGTATTCGTAGTAGGTGGCAACCGTCTTTGACAGCTTCGTTACATGTTACGAAGGCACCAAAACTACTTCGTAAATGTTCATATGGTTGCTAAATTCGAATTCAGCTCCAAAAACTGGCCTAGAAACATGTAAAACTCGAAAAAGTGAACCGAGGTCATCAAAGGTCAATGACCTGACCTGACCTTCAGGTGACCTTGACACCCACCCTAATGCATGGGGGCAACACCATATCACATGTTTGAACGCTTGAAACCACGAAAAGACTGCAAACGCGCGGCTAATGCGAGCCGACATACGCCGAATCGCGATTCCAGCCAAACATGGTCTCGAAAAGTATGTCACAGGTCAAAGGTCATTTGGGTCAGGGTCATGAAATTTTCAGGGTAGGTGTGAAATTGATGAACGCGAGGATACTGAAAGTTTCGTCGCGATCGGCCGCTTTTTACGCGAGTTATTCGCGAAAAACAAAGGGGGGGGTCCGTTCGACCCCCCCCCCTATATGGGCGAGGGTTATCATACATGAATTTAAGACGTTTCCTGAAAATATGAGCGAAATCCGTCGAAATTTTTTTGAGAAAGTGACGTTTTAGTGACGTCATGTTCGCCATTTTCGCCACAAAAACGGCAAAATTTCAAACGCCGCTGACATCTCCAAATTTGTAAGGGAATCAAGACGTAACAAAAAAAGGTTATACGTGATTCTACTTTGTCTATCAAATGGCTATCTCGGTTTTTTGAAAAAATTTGATTTTGGCCATTTTTTTCAAAAAACTTACTTTTTGGAAAAATAATTATAAAATCCAAAATTTGGAGTGTATCGAGAAAAACGGAATATATGTCGGAGGTGCACCTACATACCAATTTTGAGAAGAATCGGTTCAAAAATGTGGAAGTACTTCAAAATTTTATGACGTCACAACCCACAATTTTTTTTGAAAAATTATTTTTTTGAATTTCTAGGCCTCGTACGAAAACAAAAATAGCACCATTCGATTCGCCGTGAAAAAGTGCATCAGATAGACACCTTTTTAGGCCTTAACAACCCACTTCAAAATTTGACCTCACTTGACCTGACCTTGACCTGACCTCGACCTGAAATTCATCCAGAGGTGGTCCATATCACTTATTGAGTGTGCCTATTGAATTATATGAATAAAATGACCCATAAAATATGTGTCGTACATGCCCTTTTCTATATTTTGTTTTTGGTGACCTGACATGACCTTGGCCTTTGAATGATATTGTATGCACGCGTTTCGGGCAATCAGTCTCAGTTCATTCTTCGGAAACTACGGTGCAAGGCTGATACTGTAGTAACTTTCATTTTGTACCCTTGACCTGACCTCTGACCTACTTTAGCAAAAAAATTGGGCTCTTTAGATCTGCCTTATTGAGAGCTTTCGATTGCCGTTTTTCCCCGTCTTTCTACGACCATCGGTTCGGAAGTTAGACAGGGGGCAGAATCTGCCCTCCCCCCCCCCCCCCAGCAGGGCGCGTATGGCTGAATAGCCCAGCGGGGGGCGGGTTAATGGTGTTCTGCTGTTTGATAACAACATACTGAGTCACTGCTATTTGCTGTCATGCATTTACATAGCTTTGAGCTCATAGTTTGTAGTCGTTTTGACTATACCCCATCATAGTAATAAATTAATTGGTATTTTCTAGGAACACTTTCATTGTGCATAGGTACTCAGACGAGGACTAACTTCGCACTCGTATCATTTGCTGCATGCTGTTTGGATGTGTCACAAGGTTTTCTTTTGCTAAATTTCTGGTACCTACCATTACTTATTTGCCATTGCTGCCAATCTGCCTAATTTAACAAAATTAGATTGGACTGTTACACAAAATAAAATGCTGCCTTTATCAGATCTTTTCCCCTTTTCTTCTTATTTATTTATATGCAGTCGACTATGTAAAGATCATTTTACTTTGGTACTGCTTGTGAAGTTTTAACATGCTTTCATTTTCAGATGGGGAAAAGCAAGTGCCGAAAGACGTGGCGACGCCTCAAGGCTCTATGTAGAGGCTGAAGTTGCCAACCTAAGAGCCCAGTTGGGTGGTGCTCCGGAGCTGTCGGCTCCGGAGCACCACCCACCTGCTCCGGAGGAGCCAACCGAGAAAAGAGAAGTTCGGTACGCCCCGGGGTCGTGCCATCTCGTCCTCGGAGACTCCATCGCCCGAGACTCAAGGATGGCGGTGGATGCCCCCGACACCATACTTAACCTCGCCACAGGAGGGGGCACTTTTCGCACCCTGCCTGCTACAGCTGGTGGGAAGATCGCTCGCTGGCGTCATCACTGCCGCGCCACGGGACAACGTCGTGGCACAGTGATCCTGTGGTGCGGCGGCAACGACGTGTACGGTGGTCGGGGGCTCTCCGAGGACGACGTAAAGCGCAGCGTGCGAGCATGTGGGGAGGACAGGGTCCTGATTCTGGGCCCTACTCCCCGCATTAAAGGGCGCGCGTGCGACTACAGCAAGTCATGTTGGCGCGACACCGGAGCGTACAAGGCCGAGATGAAGATCGCCGCTGCCCTTCGGGAGTGGGACAACGTCACCGTGCTCCGCCACCTGGGCCGTCAGTTCTGCACCGGAAGTCGGCATCAGCTCGGTGGTCGGCAGGGCATGTTTGCAAGGGATGGCACTCACTTGTCCCCGGCAGGATATCGTCGCCTCTTTGTGCGAGTGACTTCCTGCACATCGTGGCTGCGGACGGAGCATCAGGCTCTCAGAGTTTGTCTTTTGTTTTCAATTCGAAGTTGAATTTACGTAATTTACTGATCAGATTGTTCTACTTAGTTCGTGAATGAAGTCATTTTATGTATTGTTATTAGATCCTCGGTCTATATTAGCTATATTTGCAACGCGCTTCCGACTTTGTGAACAACTGTATGTTTCTAGTCGGTACAGAAGTCAGTTTTTTACAGGCCAGTGGACACTTCTCAACGATAGTCGAAAGTCTTAGTTCGGTTTAGTTCAGTCTCACGTCTACTATATGTCGTCTTCTGATCGTTTCACTTATGACGCTGTTTTTCTTTATATTTCCAGTTTTGCTTACAGAGGTTTCTATATGAACGTTTCAAGTCCTTTGATTTCGCTTCTTGATGTAGTTGGCTTCTCTCCTTCACATCAACTCCGTGCCGGCTCCGACCCGTTGAGGGGGCTGGTTACGCGAGTCGGGGATGTGGGCAAGGACGAGTATGGTGTGGTGACAACTTGTTTATTACTTAAGTTTGTCTTCGATATTCATTTTTTATCGATTCAGTTCCATTTAAAGGTGACCGATTTTGTATATTTTGTTAACCACTATAACTCACTGGCTCACTAACGGCAATAACTCACTCCGTTGGTTATTGCCGCTCCATCTCACAGTTTTTTTTTTGCTTTTAGTGTCATCCGTGATAGGCTAACAAGATTTGCAAGATATTTCAGCTGATTTTCATTGTTTCAAATACTCATTAAACGCAACACGTTCTATTATTATGTGATAAGAATTAATCGTATTACACAGACCCACGGACAATTTGTAACATTTTGGTACTGGATTTCGCGTGTTCGGTGTTTTGATTCAACCTACTGCAATGAAGCACCACGTCGTTACCAGCCATGCTGAACTCCGTGTGTACGATGTTTCGGTTCTACTACCTTCTGCAGTGGAGCACCACGTCCTAATCTACCTCACTGAACTCCGTGTGCAGCATTGCGGATTAAAGGAGTCAGAGGAGCTGCATCGTCGATATCGCTTACAAGGAAGAGGAGCGATTCATCCAAGGCCCTAAATACAAGGTTGCACGGGCTTATTTCTATTAAACCTACCAGAATATAGTTTCACGGTTGATTATTTAAATAATTATTCAATCAAAATTTCTTTATTATTATCTCGTAATCATTTATAAGCAATTTTATAAATTAACTTTCAATTTGCTTGCCTTTTACTAGCAAAATAACTTTTCTAGTATTGGGTCAACATGTGGTGTAGCAGTAGGAACCATATCTGGCAAAACCCCAATACCTACATACAGCAGAAAAGCAGCCACCAGGTGTCGCTACAGTCGCAGCACAGATGTCACGCGCGTCGCCAATCGCCAAACTACCGATTTCCATAAGGCTGCATGCATATGTACAGATATGTAACGAAAAGTCGCCCTTAAGGATTACGCTTACATCCTTTGCTTATCAGGTCGATGGTTGGAAATTGGGTGGGTCTCGGCTATTTTCGACCACGGATATGCCTTTATCACAATTCACATGATGAGGAACATGCTGATAAGCGTTTTATGTGTCATAACAGCACAAAAGTATTTTCAATCATTTTTCAAAAATAGCCGTTCTGCCGTATCTTTCAGTGCAAGGTGCCGTCGGTCATCCCCGACGTGACGTCACGCCGGGGATTTCCAGATTTTCCTACTAGACTTCAACGCCCCCTGGATTCATCATCAGACACCTCAGACTGGTTCACAAGCGCAGCTGCTCCAGAATCGCCATGACCAACAGCGACAATGCAGGTTGGATCTAGTGTCGTCACGTTGCTTTTGGCACCCGTCTTAAAGGGACTATCCCACCTTTAACATGGGGTTTGAGTTGAGACAGCCAAGTTTGCGGCGAGGTTCAGAAACCACTATCTATCTAGGTTGCAACCCCGGCGGCCTCTTGGTGTTGAAGAAATTCGTTCCCTTCATTTGAAAATGGGCCTTGTACAAGGCCCTATCTTCAACATGGAGCGACCGTTAGTGTGACGTCACCTCGTTTAGTCATTCTGATTTAAATGGGTTTGTTCGTTGAAAAATCGCTTAACCCATATATGCATAGACGTACATAAATGTACGTCAATTTGAGTTGACCAATGTTTGCCATCTTTATAGAAATAGAGCTAATGAGCCATCAAACGCGGTCGTTCTAAATTATTTACATTGTTAGCCGTCAGGTGAATACCAAAAAACACCGTTCCAATGCATTCAGTGTTGAGTTTGAGACATTCGGTTTGTTGATGCCGCAACGGGAAGATTTTCACCCGTTCAGACGCTCGACCCAGGGTGAGCCAAGTGTTCTTAATTATAGTTAAGTGCTTTTCCCGGATTAGCTTTCGTTGCTAGCAATCTGCTCAAGCATGACCCTAACTTCATGAGTGGTGTCATTATAATGCTAATTTTGCTTACCAAGCGAATCCAAAAATAGTACGTTTCACAAAAACGCACGTACAATAATGTACGTCTATGCATATCCGTTACATTTTGTTTCCCAAACATCAAACACGTTTATGCTTTGGTTTGATGGCAAATGTGAGCCTCAACGATGTTCTGGATCAGGGCTGCGGGAGCGATGGATTTTCAGTGACTCCGACTCCGACTCCGACTCCGGGTAGAACTATCGACTCCGACCGACTCCAACTCCGACTCCCGACTCAGCAGCCCTGCCAGGTCAGCGGAGTCGATGGGTTTGTCGGTGATTCTGACTCCGACTCCGGCTCCGGTTTCCAAAATCGACTCCGACTCCGACTCCGGTCAGAATTGTCGACTCCGACCGACTTCGACTCCGACTCCGACTTCGCAGCCCTGTTCTGGATGGCATCGAGGAGCGAAGTCGAGTCGCCGATGTCACGGTCGTCGTCCTAGAGCCGCCGGAAGTTCGCGTCGACACAAACGAAGACTCTAGCGACGAAGAGAATGCTGACCCAGCCCGCCTGACGTAACTGGTCTGAGCCGTAACTGACGTAACTAAGCCGTAAAGACGTAACTGAGCCCGTAACTGGTCGCACCCACCGGCTCAACCGGTTCGGGATGATTATGGATGTATGTCACTTCCAAAGCAGCACCAAGCTTGACCCTGATGATCGGTTTTGCAGCAGAGATCCAGAAGCGCCAGTTCCATGGCACGGATACCATGTGAGGGAATCGCCTTCTGAAGGCGAACAAGTTCACCGACATCAACGCCTTCAAGAAGAAGTCCAAACAGACCATCGAAGCATTTACGACTGCCAACAACGGCTGCAGTGCGGCTGTTATCCGCTGGATGGACGTGGTCGAGGATCACGAGTTCCAAGAGGCCACCATGCCGTCACTGGGGAAAGAAGAGCCGGCCGACGCCCCTGGACAGACGCACCTCTCCGAGTTCTAAGTCGAGGGCGACCAGTCGCTCTGCTCCGTTGACCATGCCGGCGACTTTACGTCCGGCTGATGGCCGTCCTTAGTCATTACAGCGGGGCCACGCGCTCGGGACAGTGTCTGACGTGTACAGTGTGGGACCGGACAGGTGGTGCCATTACGACGACCGACGCGTCAGCTGCGTGGACTAAGGCAGACGTCCTGGGCGAAGGCCCCCAGCGGAACGGCTACATCTTCTGTCTCCTCAAGAAGCTCTGCAGTCAGGTAGTCAGCATGGAGCGCGCCGGGCGCCGGACTGTGACTGCCACAGGGGAGCACAGGGTCACCGCGTCGGTGGCCAGCAGCAGAACACCTCCTGATCGCCATTGACAACGTGCTCTTTTTATAGATCTACTATGTTGACTATTATGTACATAAGACAAGTTTTCAATAGACGGTAAAAGTTGACATAATTGAGTTGTGTTTTGCAAATTTCCTTATTTTCATCATACATGATCTACATCTATTTCCTAATTCAACGTATGAATTGTAATTACCATTTCCAAGGGTCTCTAATGCAACACAACATATCATGCGTCATATTTGACCATACAACACAAGTTATTCCCCTCGCCCAGGTTAACGATGACATGACGTCACCCTACCCCCTCCACAACCCCATCCCCACCCCAACCCATCCCTCATACATCGCTTCTGAAGTACGAAAGGCGTTAGCATTGTATTAGGGATATCGGATGTATTATTTTAGGACGGCGGCGGCAGACGTCACAATTGTCTTGTTGACACCTGGCATAGACGTACATTTTTGTACGTCACTTTGAACGAGCATATCAGGCAAGCACTAAATGTAAAAACAAAACAGTTGATGTCAGCAGCTTAGTAACATGTTGTTTAACAATGCTAGAAAGTTTCATACAAATACTCGACAAAAAATTAATTCATGACTTTATGGGTTAAAACTTGGTCTGAACTTTGTTGTGGTGCCTACAGAGTAAAAAGAATCAGATTTATGATAGTAATGTGGCCTGGGGAAGGAGGTAATTTTGGGCTGTGACGTCACATATTTGAAAGTTTGTGTTTGGAATATGGGAAGCCTAAGATGTTTAATGAAAAATAAATGCCAGAACCGTGTTCCTGGTCATCCAATCTATAAAGTCGGGCACAATTTAACTGGTTTTAACAACATTTTAGAAGGTGGGATAGTCCCTTTAAAGGGACTATAACTATAACAACAAAGGGACTATAACAACATTTTAGAAGGTGGGATAGTCCCTTTAAAGGGACTATCCCACCTTCTAAAATGTTGTTAAAACCAGTTAAATTGTGCGCGACTTTATAGATTGGATGACCAGGAACACGGCTCTGGCATTTATTTTTCATTAAACATCTTAGGCTTCCCATATTCCAAACACAAACTTTCAAATATGTGACGTCACAGCCCAAAATTACCTCCAGGCCACATTACTTTATTTTTAATATTTTGGCTGCCCGACCCGGGCTTTTTGTCGTTAGTAGCACACATTCATACTGGGTTAGTACACTATATACACGACAGTGGTACGAAGCGTTTTCGGCACCCGCTACGCGAGACAGCCTTGACCGCACGCTTCCTGTCACGTGCCCCAGGTGGCACCGCACTGGTGCGCACGCTGGGGCTATCCCGATTTCTCGGGCCCGGCAGGTCAGAGGGCTGCTCCGGGACATGAAGCGAGGCCGTGCCCTCGGGACATGTCACCGGACCGAAGGATCTGTTTAAAGGCGGATCAGGCCCGTGTACCTGCGGCTGGGGGCGCTGGCTGGCACAGCGGTAATCCCCACGATCGAGCGAACACTCCCCAGTTACTGCCATCTCCTGGGTAGGAGCCGGCCGAGGAAAACGCTGCCAGAGGTCAGCTTTGATCCAAGGACCTCCCACACCATACGTGAACGCACTTGCCAACTGCGCCACAAGGGTGGTCCCAGGCCACATTACTGTCATAAAGCTGATTCTTTTTACTCTGTAGGCACCACAACAAAGTTCAGACCAAGTTTTAAGCGATTTTTCAACGAACAAACCCATTTAAATCAGAATGACTAAACGAGGTGACGTCACACTGACGGTCGCTCCATGTTGAAGATAGGGCCTTGCACAAGGCCCATTTTCAAATGAAGGGAACGAATTTCTTCAACACCAAGAGGCCGCGGGGGTTGCAACCTAGATAAGATAGTGGTTTCTGAACTTGGTTATCTCAACTCAAACCCCATGTTAAAGGTGGGATAGTCCCTTTAACGCCAGACCTTCGGATCAGCTGTCGCCATATCTTGGTGAACTGCAGAGCTGTTGGGCTGTTGCCATCCTTCGCACGCTCCCGAAGAATAACTCGAGGTGATCCTGGGAGAACTTGTACGATAGGACGTACCTCTGTTTGGCAAGAAGCTCTGGCAGCACCCGAATCAAGCTGAGTGTCGTGACTGTAACACCGACGACACTCAGCCAGCGTTTAGATGTACGGACGTGGGTCCCTGATTCATAGCACAATGACATCAAGTACTCGATGCTGTCCCGTAGTTTCGCAGTTGTTGCTTCCCTGTTGCTATTTGAAATCGGGGCCTTGTAACCGATCGCGATCGGGCTTCTGCTGTTAAGAATGTCGAACAAATCGTTGACAATCTCCAAGAAGCGCACTGTGGGCATAGCGTCCTCGAATTCAGGGTAACCCAGGTCGTGCAGAACTTCAACTGCCTTAGCAGTAGACCTGTAATCACACAATTAAGTAGGCGGCATGAGAGCAATAGGCGAACAATTTTTTGTGTAATTTATCAAATTTATTCATAATCCCAACGATCCATGATTTCTGTGGATTTCTCGACAAATTATGTCTTCAGATCTCTTATTACAAAAGGCAACTTTGTCGACCAAAAGAAAGCTTGATCTACGATCCCTTGGATTCCGGATCAGCGCAAAAGATCAACTGACATGACGCCATCAAAACTTCATTTTCTTAAAAAAGACAAATTTAGCTCAAATTTTCAGGGAACACGTCATTTTGATGAATGATAAGGAGAGGATAGAAATTGAAACTGTAATTTGACTTTGAAAGGTCAACTTGAAAATTTGACGTCAGGTCAACGTCATGATCTGAGGCCTGTTTCACCAAAAACTTGTATTTACAAGTGTTTGTAGTTAACAATTCATAAGTATTTTTACCAACTACGTAAAAACCGATTTCACTAAGCTTCATCGCCAGTGGCACCTCCGATAAGAAAATGTTTGCAAATAAACTTGTTAACAGTAAAAATGTTTTTAGTCAAGAACTATAGCATGTTAAAGGAAAAGGGTCACCTTTAACATGGGGTTTGAAACTGAGATGGCCATCTTATAGCCCGTGTCCGAAAACCCCGAGAGTATCCCACCTTACGGCCGATTTCGGCCTCCATTTGTAGGTATCGGCAATTTTAAAAGAAACTATGCCAGGAATGCGTCCTTATCCCAGGAATGCGTTCTTATCCTGTAATACAGCCACCCGCGGCGAGGCTTTGGTTTTTAACCAATCAGCTCCAATCAGCTCAGCTTTAACCAATCAGCTAATCTGACACAAGCCGACGAGACTGTCTTCTGAAGGCTGATTGGCTTGAGTGTGATGTCATCGCTATGACATCATACAGAAGGTGCGGTAGAGAGTACAAACATAGTACCAATATGTTAAATAGTTTGACATACTTTTTTGCGAATTATGCACTTCTGGCACCAGATTTAAAAAGAACATGAAAAATAATAATGTCAAAATGAAAAGCAGCGATATCTTCATATTTCACGAAGGTGGCACTTTTCCTTTAAAGATATTGCTTCTTTGTATCAAATATTGTCTAGCATTTATGTCAAAAGCTGCCTAATTAAATTATAAATAATGATGCTGTTGGAAAAAGATATAAATGATAGTTCACATTGTCCTATTGTTGAAAGAAAATAACACGCAAAACATTTGACAGCAGAAGACTGTTGAATGCAATTATGGCGCGCGAATGACAAAACATGACAATATTTTATAGGGAGATAATGAGCTTTCTTTTTTCTTAAATAAAAATTACTCGACATCTATACTATTTCTACTGTAGTTTCTATAAAATATGAAAATTTCCTAGCACATTTTCGTATGTGAAAAAGGTTTTTATTTTTGCAAAAAAGAAGCAGTACTTGCAATACTTGTAACACCCACCGAAATGCGTTGTCCTTCTCTATAAAAAAAAGTCGCAGTATATTGCGCTTTTGTTTCAAACAGCGACGCTTGGGTTTTTGTTTATGTTATCGCCTTGTCGTTGCTTGGTTGTAAGGATTCTAATTTGAATTAGAGTTAATTCGGTTTAGAATTAATTAGATTCTAATTCGGGGGTACATAGTGCCTACTCTTCTTTGTTTCCAAGTAGGTAATAGGATTATTTTGCGCCACAAATGAACGGCATGCGCCAGAAACGCAGCCAAAACTTGCGATTGCGACTACGAAATTCATTATTTTGGCGTCAGAGCCTGAAGCGAAAAAATCAAACATATTTATTTCAAAAAGACTTCAGGTTTGTCGAACGGTGTTATGAGAATTTTGATAACAGTACTGCATAAGCTTTTCAGTGATGCCGCAAAAGTGTTGTATCTATCTTCTTTTATTGTGCAGTCGGCGGGACCGATTCAAAATTGAGTCGTTGCTACTAAAATAGCAGCATATGGCGTCAGATGATGAACAGGAAAAATAGTTGCGTAAATTTAGACATAAACCACCCCCAAACCATGAATATCTTTTGAAGGCACTATAGACGACCATTAACTAACCAGATGTGATGAAGATCAAATGTAAGGAATACGCTCATTTTACAAAATTACATGCAAGTACCAAAAAGTGATGTAAGTACTTATTCAACGGTCATTTTCAGCGCTCCCCGCAAACGTGACTTCAAGTTGAGATATTTGCGGCAAGGTACCGAATTGAGCAGAATGGTTTTAACCCGCGCCCTGCTGGGGGGGGGGGGTGTTTGAACACCCCCCTTGTGGTTTTTCGCGAATATCTCAAAAACGGCGGCGCGGAGCGCCGCCGTTTTTGGTACACCTTATCATACATCAATTCTACACATGTTGTGAAAATTTCAGACCAAGGTCATTCAAGGTCTGGTCACCAGGTCGCTTGAAGTGACCTCACCTCATAAAAAGTTTCAATGTCTGTCATAGCTACACCGAGTGACCGATCGCTTTGAAACTTTCAGCGATTGCTAAGAGCAATAGCATGTACAAAATGTATATCTCAGAATTTTGATATCGATGACCTAAGGTCAGGTCAATTTTGCGACCTCCCCATTATAAGTCAATGGGAGAAAATTGAAATGCGCCTCTTTTGGACGAAAGACATTATAAACACTCCCAAACACCGAATTACAAGTGGTTTAGACACACTGAACATGAAAATGGTGTCCGTGACCCTTGTTTATGCCCTGGGGTCATCTTAGGTCACGAATGGTATCTAACAGTTTTTCGCAAATAACTTTTGATAGAGGCATGCTAAAGCGATGAAAACGCCTTAGATGTGTTCAGCTAGACGATACGGATCGACTGATATGCAACATGACCCTTTCCGGTCAGGTCATGACCTTGACCTGAGGTCAAATTTTCAAGTTGACCTTTCAAGGTCAAGTTATAGTTCATTCGATGCGTCTTGACGAGAGGAACACGATGCTGGTAACAGTAAGCTCGTACAAGGCTTGGGTCAAAAGTTATTGCAGAAAAACTGTTTGCGAAAAAATCGGCTATTTTTGCAGTTTTTGCCCCCTGCAGGCAAAACCGTTGACGGTAGGTCAAATCTGAGAGAATTACTCAGAAAGGGCGTTAATAGGGCTATCGAATGCGCTTTTCCGCGGCGCTGTAGCTCTATTGGTTCCCGAGTTATGCGTTGGCTTCTTGGAAATTTTCGACATTCGACCTGGAAATCGGCGAAATTTTGCCTTCAATGACCTCTGGTGACCTGACCTTTGACCTGAGCAAAAAATTGACCGAAGTGATTTCGTCATTATTTTTTACGCTCTTTCGAACGCCGCCTTCCGCGTATCGCTACGTGGCCCAGGAGCCGAGTTACAAGGGGGGGTGTTCAAACACCCCCCCCCCCCCAGCAGGGCGTGGAAATCCAGGACCCCCAGCTGGGCGCGGGTTAATTTACATTATAACTTGTTGTTTGTTTGATGTTTTCTAGCAAACTTTTTCTTTACATAACTTGTTGTGTTTTGTCAGAAAATGGTCCTAACTCAGATTTTGTGGAAAAAGGTCATTATCTCCCTTTAATACCGATTATTTTGCTTCTTAGGGTGTGTGCTAAGTAAAAATTGAGCATGAAACGTCTCAACAAAGCATAGTTGTTCTAAATATATGACTGTTTTGCATTATTGCACAAAAAGTATCAAAATTCCGAACGTCAGGACCACTGGAATTTCAGGTTTGTAATTACGATGTTTTCTTTCAAGTTTCTGGTCTTCGTGAAACAGAAAGTTTGCGATTCCCATGTTTTCTAGCAAACTTTTTCTTGTAAAAAAGTTTGCAAATTTTAAACTCAAAATTCATGTTCAAAGGTTTTGTGAAATCCAAATCTCAAATGTTGGTAATTATTTCTTGTAAACTCAAGCTTTTTCTTTGTAAATACAAGTCTTATTTGTTAGTGAAACAGGCCTCTGACCGGAAAAGGCCATGCTGCATATCGTTCGACCCGTGTCATCGAGCCTAACACATCAAATGCATTTCCATCGCTTTATATAGCATGCCTATATCAAAAGTTACACTATGCAACAGTCATTTTGTTCCTGAGTAACAACCGATTTTTTTGAACTCATTGGGTGTCATTATAACCGAAATGGGCATTTGTTTTGATCTGAAAATGCTTTTTCTGGTTTTCAGAGACGATTTTCGTTTTTTGGCCCCGAAATTCGGTTTTTGGCCCACTGTGTCCGGTGTAATTGAGTAATCTACTCGTGGTAACTTTCATCGCCTTTCCCATGCCACAAGCTTTCGAATGATATCCGGTTTTGCATATTTGCGTGTAAAAATAACGTCATAAATCTATGTTAAAGTAAGAAAATGTTGAAATTTTGTAAAACTTTGACATTTTTTTCGATTTCATTTCAAAATAGAGAAAAAAAACTAAAGACCCTATCAATTCTGAGCCCAGTTCCTTTAAGAGCATTCAATTTCCGTTCGGAAGGTACTATTTTAGTGCATTTTATCGGTTTACTGTGGCGTCCAGATTGAGTCACTGAAAAACGGGCCCCCAGCCATTTCCATGACAATATGTGTTCAGTGCATGAAGAACCATTCTAACAAATGGAGGTACAGATCAAGATTCTGAGCGACAGTACTGCTCAAAAGTCAGTTCCCGCGTGTAACCCGAGGTCACAAGGGGTCAACAACATGACCTCAGTTGACCCCTCGTTGACCCTATGGCGTTAACATACGTTATCAGGTTAATGCGATATTTGTTTTGTTTAGGTTAACTCAATCTGGACGCCACAGGAATCCGATAAAATGCACTAAAAAAGTACCTTCCGAACGGAAATTGAATGCTCTTCAAGGAACTGGCTCAGAATTTGGACAGGGTCTTAAGTTTTTTCTCTATTTTGAAATGAAATCGAAAAAATGTCAAATTTTTACAAAATTTCAACATTTTCTTACTTTAACATAGATTTATGACGTTATTTTTACACGCAACTATGCAAAACCGGATATCATTCGAAAGCATGGTGTGTCAAAAGTGGAAATAGCCGCCCGGCTTTAGTTCGCCAGCCTTGTCAATAGATGGCAGTACCACAATATGGGCAGCGGATCGTGCAATTGACGTCAAATTTCCGTTATCTGCTAAGAATTGAATGGTGGATCTTTTCATGCAAGAATCAAGTAAATCGGTCCACAACTTTTCTAGCAACAGAGATATGAAGTCAAACACCCTGCCAGAGCGGCGGCGCGGCGGCCGGCGGCAGCCGTTACGCGCCGCCTGGGAGACTGGCGGCGCTGAACGGTTCCGAATTGGCACTGCACTAAAACCTGTTAACTACTTTGAATAGTTATTATAGCAAAATTTTCATTCAAGTGAGGAATAACCAAGGGCAGGAAGTATGTATGCTTGTGTGCGTACTATGTAAGCCAAGAAACTGCATTAGCAGATACTCGCTAATATTAGATCCAGCCAAGTCCAAACGCATTCCAGGTGATGTGTTTCTGATGGGTCAACAATATTTATCGTTCGAGGGCGGATACAGTTTTAACAATACAGAAAATATTTTTGCATAGCTCTATCTATTCCTTGAACAATTCTCTTCAACGCCTCATTCCTAGTTAAAGGAAGGGTGCCACCTTCCGAAATTTTTGTTCTATGAATCTATTTTACTTATTTGAATTTTTAGACGTGGTTAGCGCGTCCACAATATACAAAAAACCGAAACATTGCATTTAATACATTGGCCAAAAAAAAAGATCGTTGTTTATATCACCACTACAACTCAAGGTCGTTTGATGTGGCAGCTAGGACGGCTGGCATATCCTGTTGTCATGGCAACATATCATTCTGCCATTTGCATTGATGGCGCAACTGAGACAAAAAGATGAACAAATAAAAAGGAAGAAGATAACATGATTTGAACTAAGTTGTAGGTAACCAAGTAGGTAACTGTTGGCCATATTTGCCAACAGTTAAAGAACATCAAATAAGTCGAGTAAAGGTTTTTCCTTTACAATGCTTAAGAGATCTATGGAACCCTTCACCCTTCATGCAACTTACTAGAAAAACTTCCCAATTAAAATTTTAAAACTTAAGTGTATACCATAAAGAAAAAATATACCCTTTCAAAATGATAAAACATGCTTCAAAAGTATAACTTTTATACATACCTTTGCTGATTTCTTGTTTTATAAAATACCCTTAACACGACGAGGAAATAGTGCTGAAGATTTTTGCCTGCCCGAATGCTGGCAGCAAAACTCGCAAATGATAACTTCACGTGCGGATTCAATGCTGACTGTCTCGAGCATAGGTAAGTGAAGCCGGTTTTTAGGTTCATGGGAGGCTAATCTTGTAAAAACTGCGTTGTGTCCAAAAGGTGGCACCCTTCCTTTAAGCGAATTAGCCCACCCTGGTTGAATAAATAAGGCGATTTCGCCACAAGGTCGGGGAAAACCGACCGAAAACGGCCGCGCTCAACGTTAATTTGGGCATGCAGACTCTTAAAAACTCACATTGGGCGGGCAGGGTTTCCCAGGTATTGGCTCCAAAACACCGTATTCGGCTCCCGAATACGTCCAAGTGACCCGCCTCGTTCCTAGTTAAGCTCTAATTAGATCAAGTGACTCATAGGGAGCGAAAAAGCGACAAAAAGCATGAATTTCCCTATGGCGGCGGGCTGCCGGGTTGCCAGACGGCGCACCGGCTATTTCCACTTTTGACACACCATGGCTTGTGGCATAGGAAAGGTGATGAAAGTTACCACGAGTCGATTACTCAATTACACCGGACACGGTGGGCCATAAACCGAATTTCGGGGCCAAAAATCGAAAATCGTCTCTGAAAATCGGAAAAGCATTTTCAGATCAAAACGAATGCCCATTTCGGTTATGATAGGACCCAATGAATAAGAAAAATTCGGTCGCTTTCCAGGAACAGAAAATCTTTAATTTTTTGTTGCATAGTGATTAGCGGAAAACTGTTGGAACCCATCTGTGACCTGAGATGACCTCAGGGACTTAACCAACCAGGGGTCATGGAAGTGTTTAGAATGGCGTTCGTCGTAAAGAGGGGCATTTCAGTTTTAACCCGCGAGTTGCTGGGGGGGCGTTAAACGCCCCCACTTTTTTCGCCGGGCCATAGGATAAAAACGGCGCGCCGCAGGCGCGCCAAATTTTGGGTACCTGCAGAGAATTGATTGAAGTTTATTGTGACAAATTTTCAAAAAAATCGGTCGGAAATATTTTGAGATATCGAGGTTTTAGTGACGTCATGATTTCTGAGTTTTCGACCAAAAACAACATATGTTCAAATAATCATATAAAATCACAAATTAGACATACCTACAGACAAGCCGTAAACGCCATTAGACTGCCAATACCATGAACAATCAAATGGATATCTTCGATTATTGATTATTGTTCCACATTTTCCAAAATCTTGAACTGAATCTTGGCAATTTCTCGTGACTGCTTCACGACCATGATACATGCATTTCTTAAATTGAACTTTTTGAGCCAAACACGTACACATATGATAAAATGAATGTGACTACCGTGTTCTACGCCACAAATTACCCATAAAACAAACATGTGTCACAGGCTGCGAATATCAGTTTTCATTTTCGGGGATATGTGCCTACCCGGTTGACCTGACCTTGACCCTGACCTATGCTTGACTGACCCCGACATGGAGCTGACACTTTTGTAGGCCTTATATGATGGATTGTGCACCGTTTTGACAGAGTTTATGACGAGCAGCGCGTGTTTGACCTGACCTTGACCCGACCTGTGACCTCAAAATTCAACTTTAAAGTACTCATCTGAAGCGTCTCGTCGCGTTCTTTCGTTTGCCGCCTCGTTCGTTTCGCTGCGCCTATTGGTTCTCGAGTTATCGGCTGGGGGCGTTTAACGCCCCCCCCCCCCCCAGCAAACGGTGGGTGGCGAAATACCCCAGCAACTGCCGGGTTATCATATCTATATCAGTCATAGAAACTTTTATGTAGTGATGTTGACTTGACCTGACCTGGTTGCCTGACCTTGAGTGACCTTGGTCTGAGATTTTGACAACATTTGTAGAAAAGATGTATGATAAGGTGTGCACAAACCTGGGGGGGGGGGGTGCATGAAAAATCCCCCGTCCCCTCCAACACGGCGCGGGTCAACTATTTTGAAAGATCATATTAACGAGCTACCTTTTGCTTTTTTCCGCTAACTTATTTTCTTGGTTTTTGAGAAAACCTTGTGTGGTTCAATACGCCATCCCCCCTCACACCGTGGTGAACTTGGGTGGCAGCCCCACCCGAGTGAGGACTAACCCTTGCCGGTGCTTCCGTATATGCTAAAAAAAGTCACGGGAAAGGAGCATCACGCTACCTGCTTAGGGTTTGTGCAGCCGTAGAAACACGCATCTTGCAGTTGTCGAACTTCACGTGGTTTCCCGAGAGTCGATTGGCTAACCGTAGTCCATCCTTTTCTTGGTCGTGCAGCAGGGCGATGTATTTCCAGCTGACTGTCCCATTACAAGATAGAAGGCATTTGGCAGCATGTAGCATGTTTCTGATGAGCTTGAGCATATGGCACGCATCAAACATGACAAAGATGTCTCTTCCGGTGCTTGGGTCTTCGAAGTTTGTCTGGATTTCTCCTGAAGCGTCATGCTTAAATGACACACCAAGAAGTCCGCACATTCCTACATTCGTGCCATGACCGTCCATGACCACGACACGAACAGTTATGTGTCGCTCTGCCAGTAAAGCCAAAGCGTGGAGCAGCAACTGTTTCTGTCCTTCAGCGCGCAAGCGTTTCGTCAGAAAGTATGCGAAAGGTGCCTTCCAGTTACCTCTGACACCAATCAGCATGAAAACCAGAACCTCTTTAGCTTCCTCATCTCCATCATCATCTCCCAGATCTTCAAATCCGACCATTGAGGCGGCAGATTGGTCGTAGGTTACTTGCTGACGAATGCTCATGCAGGGGCTCCGCCACGTTTTTGGGATTGGGGGGGTCCGACCCAAAACACAAAACCTCACTCGCGGATCCAGGGTGGCATTGAGGGTGAATACCCCCCCCCCCCCGCTGCGCCCGAAAATTGAAATCGATGAAAAATTGCCGTTTTCTAGAGCACAAAAAAAAAACTTAACAATTTTATTGGAAGGAATTTGCCTTAAACTGCAAAACCAGCCCAGCCAGCAAATTTGGTCTGGGCCGTAGCTGGTTTTACTCTAGCTAGCTCAGGCATTTGCTCCGGCCAAAGTACGGGCAAGGTCTGGGGCTCTACTGGAGCTGACATACGATCCCAGGGCTCGCCCGCACCACAGCCGGACTTAACCCATATCAGCAGTGCCGTACCTCAACCGTACTTCAGCCACAGTAAGCCAGAACAGCTTCTAAGCAGCCGGACCTGGCCGTAGGAACCCGGAATAGAGCCGTGGCAGGGAGCCAGACTTTGGCCAGACTTGGCGGTCCGATACCAACTCGGGAGCGCTACGGCAAAGGCTAGCTAACCGGAATAGAGCCAATGGCCATATCGACCCAAAGCCCGGCTCCGACGGCGTTCCGTTTACACCGGCCCAAATCTGGCATGTTGGAGTTACCGGGCAAAACGGACTTGAGCCAAACCAAATTACTGGTTGGGAAGGTTCCAATAGCACGAGGAATCGAAAACCGAGGAGCGGAGCCCATTGACACCGACATGGCGGTCTCTCAAATCAAAGTTCTTGGGGAATGGAGGCCGCTGTTGCGCGCTCCAAGGGCGGTATTGGCCATCAGAGAATGCATTGGGCTCTCAGTGCCTGGCATGGGCTTGGTAATTCGGGGACCTACATAGGCCTTCAGATATCTATGTAGGCTCTAAAGCCAGTGTAGAGTCCTCTAAGGCCGTACTAAAGGAAAGCGCAGGGCTTTAGCAGTGGTAGGGATTTGAAAGCCCTGCCCTCATATGTATAGCAGCATGGGATGGGGTCCTTAGAGACTGACATTCAGTCCTGTGATGAGTGTGACCTATACTGACCCGAAAATGGATATCAAAATGCTCCACTTGAATCAAAGGTCAGGTGATGGGGATCCTGTTGCAGTTGTGACTTGTGGATGACCTACCTCTACGAACCTGCATTCAGAGCCCTGTGCAGATTATCGCCGATTACCTCAGAACGGTGTGAGGCTGCTTAGACTAGTATGGTGTTCTGAAAGACCGACTTGGACCCCCCCCCCTGAAACTATAGGACGACCTCACATGGAAAAAGGATTCTCAGATCGATTTGAAACTCTCTTAGGGCAGGTATTGTGTCTAGAAGGTGTCTGGCAAGCTTGACCCCCCCCCCCCCACAAATTGTGGCCAAATTCTAGCATACTTTCCTAATCCTAGCAATCTTAAACGCATTCATAGTAAAAACAAAAAGATTGGAATGATGACACTCCCATGTAGGCCGGCGAGTGTTGAGTACTTCGTCTGTCACGAAATTATACCTAAGGGTTCCCTACATTTCTAGATCTTCAATTCCTTAGCTCTACGACTGTCAACACATTCAAAGTGCAAACTGTGAATGAATGATATAGTAATTTTTTACGCGAAAACAAGCTTATTGGTATCCGGAATATTGGGGGGTACTGTACCCCCCAGGTAAATTATTGGGGGGGTCCGGACCCCCGCGACCCCCCCCCCCCCCTGTGGCGGAGCCCCTGTGCTCATGCCATCAAGAGTCAGTGTGCAGTCCTGATACTGTGCTGGATTTTCTTTACACCTATCCGCCAGTGTCTTCAGCATGGGCATTGAGAAACCGGGTTTGTCGTCTACTGATGTCATCCACTTCGCCAGAGTTCTCTGATGAGGAAGAGGAACACCGACACTCCGGAGGTACTCGTAAGCTTTGGCACTTTGCATGTGCAGGGTCAGTGCAAAGTCTCGTTGCCCCTCGGTGTACTGCTTCATTGGACGATCGAAGAGATCTACGGGAATGCCCGCATAAGCTTCCAGCTGAACATGGAGCTCTTCACTTAAAATTTTCTGTTTGTGAAGTTTTTCGAGCGCAGACGATAAGCACAGCCGCAAGCGCTTCTGACGTACACAGGTTGCATCCAATTTGGCTCTGTATTGTCCAATTGCATCGACTAAAACGTCATTTCTTCTTTTCAGTATTTAGAGTCTGGTAGGGCATAAGTGTGGTCATCTTCCGAGAATCTTTGGTCATCTTGCATCCTTGCATGGTCACTGAAGTACGCCGCTTTTCTTGGCACTGCACATTTCAATAATCAAACGCTGGAACCATCAACCATACCTTCTTATCACGGCAGGGTCGAAATGGGAGGAGCATACCCTGTCACAATCCGTTGGAAGCCATTCTGCAGGTTTTCCGAGCACTTCCGTCCATTTCCTGCTCAAGACGGGATCCTTTGGAAATTTGTGGAAGCTGTTCGGCGACTGCTCAATGCATCCTTCTAACCATCACTGGAGAACTAAATAATACGGTGTAAAAAAGTTGACAGAAAATTGACAATAAAATTATCATGATGACCTCATCGCACAATCAATGATATCACATTAAAAAGTTCATCGCACATGCCAATTAACATTTAAGTTACCATTTTTAACGGTAAGTTTTAGAGATGTCAATCGGATACCAACTTTTTGGTATACCGATACCAAACCGATACCAACTCGGTATTTGGTATTTCAATCATAATGAGTTTGGTATTTTGTTGGTATTATGAACCCTCGCTAATGTTTAAGAGGCTAAGAAATCGGTAAAAAGTTGGTATTTTCCTCATGTTCCCAAGTTGGTTTGTTTTCGGTATTTCTCCACGATTTTCGTTGGTATTTGGTTTGGTATCGGTATTCCGGTTTTCCGTAATTGACATCACTAGTAAGTTTCACCTGAAAACCTTTGAACACACCCGAGTACCGGGAGCTGAATATAGAAATCAAGTAACTAACTTTGGAAAATACAGCGCTACTTAAATGCCATCCCGTCAACTTCAATTCCATATATCCTTGGATGTGTCCGAAATGTCCGAGAACATAAGAAACTATTGCAACAAAAATTTTAAAGCGGAGTGATGTGATCCTTTATTTATTCATACACCTCATATAATGAAGAAATACGAATAGTTATCATTCATTTTCTTTTAAGAAGAGGGTACAGACACACATCACGATATTCAAAGAGCATAATTTCTTGCTTAGGAAACGCCCAAGAAACGTTAGGTTTTTTAGTACCAGGGCATCTCTATATTATAAGATCTCTATGATGTAGACACGGAACCTGGCATCCTACGCAGAATCGAGTGGAGAACAAGATGACATCTGAAAAAACTCAAATACAGGAAACTCTTACGTTAAACCAGGGGGGTCTGCTCCCGTGCTTTTCCGCTATCAAAAACTGGCAATAGGCTGGCTCAAGGCCGTTGGACAGCGGCCGGCGCGCTGATTGGCTGACGGCTGTAAATAGGGCGGAGCTAGTATGGTGACGTCACAGATCACTCTGCCCGAAGGCCGATAGTGTTATAGTCAATGGAGGGGAATATTGTGCACCTGTTTTTTCCTACTTTGAGTGTCATGTAAGGTCTTCTTCTTTATTTTGGTACAATTGAGGTCGTTCTCGTGGCTGCTACACATCAACTTTCCATTGTTAACGCATTTGTCCGATTTAGAGCGTCTTGAACGTCGAGCTAACATCAGTGCCGAACGAATAAGGTACCGAATCGCAGTTACCACGAATAGAAAACAAGCCTCATAGTTAAATCAATGATCAAACTGATGTTGGTTTCCGGAAGACACAAGCAACTTCTTGCCTATGTGTTGGATTTTTATGTTATTGCCTTAATTTATGTGTTTTCAAGGTCGTCCATCTAACCCTCACCGGCCGAAGGGGGAGACGGGTGCCGCCCCCAAACCCATGGGTTTATCGCGATAGTTCGGAACACGCCGGCGATAGAGAGGCAAAACTTGGCCTACCTGGTCTTTCCTTCAAGCCGGATCTTTTACACCAACTGCATTTTCGGGTCAAGTCAGTTTCGGGTCTATGACGTCATAAGTGAACCTCTGCACGGCCCCACAATGTCGTGACTTTCACAGTGCACAAGAGCCGAGGAGCTTTCACAGGGAGATGAACTTACAGGACCTAGTATCCATGAGAGGTCTAACAGCTTGTATGTCTTGGATTTTTCCTAAGGGTCACCTGAGGTCAAGTCCTCACCATGACGTGACCTCGCCATTATAAGTGGATGGGAAAATATGTATACGATATGTAAATATGGATCATCGCCGGATGGCGCCGGCAATGATCCAGAACTATGTCAAGCACACAGAATCGTGATTTCATGCACACGATCCGATGCTTCACTTTTGTATTGCTGACCTTGTGTGACGTCATTTATGACGTCGATAAGGTCATAAGTTTTTCGTCAATAGCTCCTGATCAAATTGAGCAGGCGTAGCGGAGTACGGAAACCCACCAATGGACTCGGGAACACCTGTCGAATCGAATGATATGCGATATGACCTCCTTCGACCAATTTGGTGACCTGAAGGGCTCTGGCCTGACCTTCACCCGAAGTCAACATTTTAGGTTGAGCTCGACCGAACAAAATGTACATATACCATTCGACGTGCCTGAGCCAGGCAAACAAGATGCCGTCAAAATCGCGGCTCTGTGAACATTTAGAGCGTTTGTCTTTTAAAATCTAGCTCAACCAGGGGCGAAACGGCGAGTCTTATCAACTAACCCCTCCCCTCTCGGCCGGGGCGTATGAAGAAAACCAATAGGTCCGGCGAGGTTTGGTTTAAGAAATACGGCTAGTTTACGATAGGTATTTTAAGTAGCACTGTTTCTTAAGGTGTTTGTATACAAGCGCTGCGCACATAAAAACAAAAACAAAAATGTTGGCTGGCACGGCCAGGCAACGGCCCTGCATCTGTACTGTACCGCTGTTTCAGGCGCTTTATATATTACAAGTGCTTTATATAGGTATTAGGTATACATAACACAATATGAAATTTATCATTTCACGATTCAGTAGGTACGCATTAGTGAATTACGATGCTATCTAGAATCAGAAACGGTCCAGCTGCGATAAACTTTTGAAATAGCGAAAGAGAAACAGCCACGGATGGGCTATGGCGAATGCATTACCTACTCCAAGAGCAAGATAGAGGAGGTTGGAGCAGGGCCCTCCTTGACTTTGTAGGGGCTAGAGCTGCCACTTGAACAGGGAAGCAATCTTGGAGGAGTTTAGATGCGGTAGGAAGTGAGACTGGAACAGACCCATTGTGTCCGGTAGATGGGTGGAAACTTACCTATATCGGCTATATCTAAGAGGCAGGTAAGGCGGAACGTTTACCAGTACCGATTGTTATGTTAATTCTAACGGTTCATTTTTCCTCACTGATCTGTCTGGTGAAAATGTGAGCTGCTAGCTGAGCTGAATGATCGGGAGTATTTGTTTTGTTGGGTTAGGCCCTTTCGGTCGACAAGACCATTGCAGAGCCGGAAGGATGATAGGAATTAGGGGGAGACATTGGTCTGGGCAGGCACCCTAGTGAGTCGCCGGGGCTGAGCCCGTCCGAAGACAAGCCACCCAGCCCCAAGGCACTCACTGCACCCGGCTACGGGGTGCGCTCCCTCGGGAGCAGCGGTGCCGCTCCAAGGGAGCAGCCCGCATGAGATAAAGTTGCCTGTCCAGCCCGGAGGGGGGTTGCGGCGTGGAGGACAAGGATTTCAGTTTCCTGAGGATAGAAGCACGGATAGGTGGCCGGGAGTAAACGCATTTTAGCGTTAGTTGCATTGCAGCCGACGGGCGCAGGGTGATCTGTGACGTCACGAATCAGTAGTTCTCCCGCTGCCCCTAGATGACGCTAGTGTGGTCTACGCATCCCGCCCATAGATGGCGCTGATACATGTTGCCACTTCTCGCGGCCGGAGCAGCCTACCTTTCTATAGAGCCTTGCGTTAAACCCTTATAAGTCAATGGGTAAATATGGAAATTGCTATTTTGGCGCCAGGAATGATCTTAAAAAAGCCCAAGCATATAGAATCGTGATTGCATGCACTTCTTGCCAGGTCCAATGCTTCTGATTTGCATTGTTGCCCTTGTGTGACGTCATCGGTGACGTCACAAGGGTCAAAGGTTTCTTCAATAACTCCCGATCAAATTGAGCTAGCGAATCGGGAAAGACACAAATAGACTCAGAAAGACCTGCCGAATCGAATGATATGCAACATGACCTACTCGACCAGCTTCGTGACCTGAGAGCTCTGACCTGACCTTGTCACGAGGTCAATGCCGTAAATTGACCTCACCCGAACAAAAAGTATATCACTTGATGCGCCTGAGCTAGGTGAACACGATAATGCCAAAATCGCGGCTCTGCTGCCATTTTTGGCGAAGTTATTTACCCAAAACCGAGCCCGTGCCTTAGGTCACTTGACCTGACCTCAGAGGTCACCGGTTGACCTGAGACCTTTAAAGCGGATTCCTACCAGTCACTCTGCATTGAACTCTGCCTCATACGACCACTTTACCGCTAAATTCTAGTTGAATTAGCGGCGCATTGGCTAGGTGGGTTCAATCAACCCTCTCGACCGGGGCAAATATAGAAAGACGATGGTCTGGCGAGTGAATTTGAGGAACTATGAAGTTTCGATAGTGTTCCCCACTCGATTCTGCGTAAGATGCCGAGTTCCGTATCAACGTAACTTGAGCGCAACGGATGCGGCGGCCGCAAACGTAAATCGAGGTCCCGAATTCCCTATTTCTCAACACAGGCGGCGGCCGGTTCCTGGTCTGCGCAATATGGCCGCCACCGTTAGACACTACGGCCAATAGGGTTGAAGCGGCAGTGCTCCCCTGTGGACGCGTCACACAAACTGACGCATAAATACTGTGTTCAAAAGCGTGTGCGGCAGCACTTGTTGACGAATGAAAAGCGTAGGTACTGCCCGGTCGCCATAGCAACAAGTAAGCGTCACAAATTTCGAACACTATCCGAGTGCGCCAAGTTCGACTACATCGAGGACGATGGGTGATGGTTGCCAGCTGATTTAATTAATGAAACGCGAATAAATTCAACTTTTGTTTGAGATTGCGAGTAAAGATGTGTTTGTTAATTTCAAATATCATCGAGTTAGTTTTTGTAAATAAATTTACTACAAACGCCTCTATGCAAAATGTTTCAAGAATAAATCAAGGCTTATGAAAATCGTGAGTAGGGTCGGGAAAAGCAGGAAAAAGGATCACGTGAATAGCGTCCCAACCTTATCTGTAAAAATCTTGGGTAGTTCCACACTTGGTAACTCGCGTTCGGGGTCGGTAATTTGTCGACAAGGAAATCAGGTATAGCTATAGGTAGGTAAAAAAGTAATAAAAAGTCATAAGTTATCGTTACGTTCAGTAATCATAAGGGATACAGAAGCAAAGGTAACATACGAACTGCTTGGAGCCGGGCGCCGCACGCTCTCCACCAGTGACGTCGCGCTAATGCTAAGCGACCGGTCCATTGGAAATTGCGGGATGATTCTACCTCTCTTAAACGGTCTTGGTAGTGGCAAGGCAATGGCTGTAACACTCACAAGGGTACCTTCACGTCTATAAGGAATTACACCACATCTTTAGGAATTATACCAGCTACAGGAATTACATCATAATTATTATGACATCTATAATTATGCATCGATAGGAATTATACCAAAGAAATTATAGGACTATGTATTTGGAGTTTCCTAGCACGGCAAACAATGTTTCGTCAGTACCATTGCGTCAGACAACAAACGCTTTCTTGGTGTGCCACATATAAAAAAAGAACAAAATCTGTTGACTTTTTGAAATCTGGCGTGAATATGGTAAACACACAACATTCCATTGCGTGCACCCTGTCACCATGTCCACTCAAGGCTGTAAAACCTCAAAACGGCGGTATTGCATTGGGGTTCGGAAACGAGGGAACGTAGTTTCCACGAGGACGGTCCCAGACTTGGATGTTGTAGAAGTCACGCGAAAAGCATTTAAATTGAACTCTCAGCCTGACTTCGGGAAGGTGATAAATTGCCACTCTCCGATGCGTCGGAAGTGAAGAATCTTATTTTTTCATAGAATACAGTGAACTTGGGGCTCCATACAGAGCGGTTCGGAGTTCTTTAGCCTTGAACAGTTGACGGAAATGCAAAAGCATCTGATAGGACATTGGAACTCCACCATCTGAGGCCGTCCATGCCGCCCCGGAATCCATCTACATACAACAGGTCTTAGCTGATTCTTCAGAGCCGGGGATCACTTACACGGCCTTGGGGACCAAGATACCTATAAGAAACGGGGAATATTTGTTTCTGGTCCCTAAAAAGCTGTTTCTGGCACCTAATTGCTGATCAGCCCCAAAATGCTTATTCGACCCTAATATCTGAATCTGGCACCTAATTGCTTCCACACAGCCTAAAGTTGCCAGATCGTCTAGTTGAACTCCGTATTTGCTGTTTGCTGATTCAGCACCAAAACCAAAACATCCAGCACCTATTTTATTCATGTAACGGAAGTTAGCCCACATTCAGCCCACATTCGGCCCAGCCCAGATTGGGGCTGCCAAATCTAGGGAAAAAATCTAGAAATCTAGGGAAAAATCTAAAAACCGTTTTACGCCTAAACGGCTCGACGAAACTGAAAATAAGACCACCATTTGAAAGATCTCTTCACCCCGGACCTAATGATATGGTTAAATACCGGATAAATTTAACCAAAAGCATGATTTAACCAGGATGAAAATTTTCGGTCAATGGGGCGGCCCCTACGATTTTCTTCAAAATCGGCATGGTGATACTACAGGCCGAGATGATCAATCTGGCTGAAGAAACCCCTATGGGCATTAAAATCTATGGGGTAAAAACGCCCTTGGAAAGTTTTACCCACGCATTTCTGGCAAGTGTATCGCACGCATCCCCCAAATCTGGGTATCATATGAAAGCCCATGAAAACCCAAACAAAATGGTGGGGTAAAATTTACCCACTACCCCATCCAGGGTAAAGTTTACCCAAGATGAAAATTTTCGGTCAATGGGGCGGCCCCTACGATTTTCTTCAAAATCGGCATTGTGATACTACAGGCCGAGATGATCAATCTGGCTGAAGAAACCCCTATGGGCATTGAAATCTATGGGGTAAAAACGCCCTTGGAAAGTTTTACCCACGCATTTCTGGCAAGTGTATCGCAGGCGTCCCCCCAATATGGGTATCATATGAAAGCCCATGAAAACCCAAACAAAATGGTGGGGTAAAATTTACCCACTACCCCATCCAGGGTAAAGTTTACCCAAGATGAAAATTTTCGGTCAATGGGGCGGCCCCTACGATTTTCCTTAAAATCGGCATGGTGATACTACAGGCCGAGATGATCAATCTGGCTGAAGAAACCCCTATGGGCATTGAAATCTATGGGGTAAAAACGCCCTTGGAAAGTTTTACCCACGCATTTCTGGCAAGTTTATCGCACGCATCCCCCCAATATGGATATCATATGAAAGCCCATGAAAACCCAAACAAAATGGTGGGGTAAAATTTACCCACTACCCCATCCAGGGTAAAGTTTACCCAAGATGAAAATTTTCGGTCAATGGGGCGGCCCCTACGATTTTCCTTAAAATCGGCATGGTGATACTACAGGCCGAGATGATCAATCTGGCTGAAGAAACCCCTATGGGCATTGAAATCTATGGGGTAAAAACGCCCTTGGAAAGTTTTACCCACGCATTTCTGGCAAGTTTATCGCACGCATCCCCCCAATATGGATATCATATGAAAGCCCATGAAAACCCAAACAAAATGGTGGGGTAAAATTTACCCACTACCCCATCCAGGGTAAACTTTACCCAAGATGAGAATTTTCGGTCAATAGGGCGGCCCCTACGATTTTCCTTAAAATCGGCATGGTGATACTACAGGCCGAGATGATCAATCTGGCTGAAGAAACCCCTATGGGCATTGAAATCTATGGGGTAAAAACGCCCTTGGAATGTTTTACCCACGCATTTCTGGCAAGTGTATCGCACGCATCCCCCCAATATGGGTATCATATGAAAGCCCATGAAAACCCAAACAAAATGGTGGGGTAAAATTTACCCACTACCCCATCCAGGGTAAAGTTTACCCAAGATGAAAATTTTCGGTCAATGGGGCGGCCCCTATGATTTTCTTCAAAATCGGCATGGTAATACTACAGGCCGAGATGATCAATCTGGCTGAAGAAACCCCTATGGGCATTGAAATCTATGGGGTAAAATCGCCCTTGGAAAGTTTTACCCACGCATTTCTGGCAAGTGTATCGCACGCATCCCCCAATATGGGTATCATATGAAAGCCCATGAAAACCCAAACAAAATGGTGGGGTAAAATTTACCCATTACCCCATCCAGGGTAAAGTTTACCCAAGATGAGAATTTTCGGTCAATGGGGCGACCCCTACGATTTTCTTCAAAATCGGCATGGTGATACTACAGGCCGAGATGATCAATCTGGCTGAAGAAACCCCTATGGGCATTGAAATCTATGGGGTAAAAACGCCCTTGGAAAGTTTTACCCACGCATTTATGGCAAGTGTATCGCACGCATCCCCCCAATATGGGTATCATATGAAAGCCCATGAAAACCCAAACAAAACGGTGGGGTAAAATTTACCCACTACCCCATCCAGGGTAAAGTTTACCCAAGATGAATCTCGGCCTGTAGTATCACCATGCCGATTTTGAAGAAAATCGTAGGGGCCGCCCCATTGACCGAAAATTTTCATCTTGGGTAAACTTTACCCTGGATGGGGTAATGGGTAAATTTAACCCTACCATTTTGTTTGGGTTTTCATGGGCTTTCATATGATACCCATATTGGGGGGATGCGTGCGATACACTTGCCATAAATGCGTGGGTAAAACTTTCCAAGGGCGTTTTTACCCCATAGATTTCAATGCCCATAGGGGTTTCTTCAGCCAGATTGATCATCTCGGCCTGTAGTATCACCATGCCGATTTTGAAGAAAATCGTAGGGGTCGCCCCATTGACCGAAAATTCTCATCTTGGGTAAACTTTACCCTGGATGGGGTAGTGGGTAAATTTTACCCCACCATTTTGTTTGGGTTTTCATGGGCTTTCATATGATACCCATATTGGGGGGACGCCTGCGATACACTTGCCAGAAATGCGTGGGTAAAACTTTCCAAGGGCGTTTTTACCCCATAGATTTCAATGCCCATAGGGGTTTCTTCAGCCAGATTGATCATCTCGGCCTGTAGTATCACCATGCCGATTTTGAAGAAAATCGTAGGGGCCGCCCCATTGACCGAAAATTTTCATCTTGGGTAAACTTTACCCTGGATGGGGTAGTGGGTAAATTTTACCCCACCATTTTGTTTGGGTTTTCATGGGCTTTCATATGATACCCATATTGGGGGGATGCGTGCGATACACTTGCCAGAAATGCGTGGGTAAAACTTTCCAAGGGCGTTTTTACCCCATAGATTTCAATGCCCATAGGGGTTTCTTCAGCCAGATTGATCATCTCGGCCTGTAGTATCACCATGCCGATTTTGAAGAAAATCGTAGGGGCCGCCCCATTGACCGAAAATTTTCATCTTGGGTAAACTTTACTCTGGATGGGGTAATGGGTAAATTTCACCCCACCATTTTGTTTGGGTTTTCATGGGCTTTCATATGATACCCATATTGGGGGATGCGTGCGATACACTTGCCAGAAATGCGTGGGTAAAACTTTCCAAGGGCGTTTTTACCCCATAGATTTCAATGCCCATAGGGGTTTCTTCAGCCAGATTGATCATCTCGGCCTGTAGTATCACCATGCCGATTTTGAAGAAAATCGTAGGGGCCGCCCCATTGACCGAAAATTTTCATCCTGGTTAAATCATGCTTTTGGTTAAATTTATCCGGTATTTAACCATATCATTAGGTCCGGGGTGAAGAGATCTTTCAAATGGTGGTCTTATTTTTCAGTTTCGTCCAGCCGTTTAGGCGTAAAACGGTTTTTAGATTTTTCCCCTAGATTTGGCAGCCCCAATCTGGGCTGGGCCGAATGTGGGCTGAATGTGGGCTAACTTCCGTTACATATTTTATTCCACGTTTGCCTACCTAATTCGCGTAATCTTCCTGATTTTATGTATCCTAACAACATGAACGTTGCATTCGGTGATGTCAAGTGCCATTTTCGCCAGTGGAGATAATGATTAATGCCATTTCTAGCCAAAAGAGAATCACTAGCCAGCTATGGTGCAGCGTAGCAAGACGCTCCTATACCAGCCCGCTATGTAGAGACTAAAGGCCTGTACACATTCAGCTGTTGTGCTGTTGTCAGCTGAAATAGGCTCCGCCCACCGCTTCTGGCTGACGGAACTGTATACATTTGGCTGATGAGAAATGTCAGCACTGGCTGACTGTTTACAAATATGGCGTTGTAAACAAATATTTCGTCTCATCTTCATGTTCTTTATTAATACAATACTTAAGCAGTTAGATATATTATCAAAATATTTACTGACAATGTGCGAAAGTAATAAGTATTTTTCTTGTATCGACAATTAATTATGAAACCAAATATATGTGAATAGCGCCAACATGGTGTCCAAATTTCATTTATCTGCAGTGCTCAATAAAAATCTGGCACGTGATTTGCTTTCATGCGCCACTACCAGTGTCTAAATGCGTCATTTATGGCTTTTGCTGACGGCTCGGCATCTCTGCACTTGCTTTCTCGTAGCAGCACAGCCCGTCAGCCCATGCTGCCGGCAGCAGAGAGGTGACGTCATGTATCGAGAGTACATGAACCTCCAGACTCCACTAATCAAACTATTAAA
The DNA here is from genome assembly GCF_019059575.1 of Amphibalanus amphitrite. Lineage (NCBI taxonomy): Eukaryota > Metazoa > Arthropoda > Thecostraca > Balanomorpha > Balanidae > Amphibalanus > Amphibalanus amphitrite. Next base: position 257,789 of record NW_024882412.1, on the reverse strand, counting down.
ACAGTTACAGTTACATTTAATAGTTTGATTTGTGGAGTCTGGAGGTTCATGTACTCTCGATACAATACTTGTCCATTTATAACTAAAGGTGACGTCATGTTGCATGTGCAACATAACGTCATCAATTTTTCAGCCAATAGTGTGAGTGATTCTCGGCTGACAACAGCGCAGCAGCTGAATGTGTACAGGCCTTAACCCGCGCACCGACGGGGGTCTGCGCCAACTTAGTACCGACGGGGGGGGGGGCGGATGACCGCCCCCCCCTGAGATCTCGAGAACGAAGCAAGATAGCGACAAGCGGTAAACGGCATCGGATACGCACGGTCAAGATCTACAATTTTTACTAAGGTCATTTTCAGGTCAGGTCAAAGATGACGTCACAGGGGTCGAAAAAGTCAAAATGGCGGCGCTAAATATGGAGAGAGTTTTTCTCGAATAACTTTCGAATTAGTCAAGATAGGAACAAACTAAGGGCATCATCGTGATCCTCTCGTCAATCCGCATCGAATGATATATAAGTTGACCTCGAAAGGTCAAGGTCAAAGGTTGACCTCAGGTCACGTGACCTCGAGGTCATCATGTATATCATTCGATGCGTCTTGACGAGCTGAACACAATGAGACCATCCACGCGTCTGTATCTTGTTCCTGTACGGAGTTATTGGCCAAAAACCTTTGGTGACCTTTGATGACGTCACATGACCTCACAGCTGCCCAACAGCAAAACAGACCTCAAGGTAGTGAAGGTTGATCGTATATGAAGTCAGTCATGTATGGTATATGGGGCCATTCCGACCCGTTTTAGTGGTAAAAACAGGGAGTTGATTTTTCCCCCATTGACTTATAATGGGGAGGTCGCGAAATTGACCTGACCTTAGGTCACCGATATCAAAATTCCGAGATATACAAATTGTAGCTACTAATGACCTAATAACATCCTGCGACTTTCAAAGGCCTCCGACATCTACTGTAGCTCTGGCACGGTGACAAAGTTGCAAAAAAGTGACTTGAGGTTGGGTCATTCAAAGTGACCTGGTGACCTGACCTTGTAAAGTAGGAGGTTCAAACTTGCACACCATGTGTAAAATTGATAAGGGAATAGTCATACCAAATTTCGCGGCGCGTAGCGCCGCGGTTTTCCCGCTATTCGCGAAAAACCTCAGGGGGGGGCGGATATCCGCCCCCCCCCCCGTCGGTGCGCGGGTTAAGAGATTATTGCACCCTCAGCCATTTTAACGTGAAAAGTTTGGATCCGTCACTTCCAGCCAGGCTCTCAGGTCATAAACTGGAGTAAAGCAAAATGTCAACTCTGAGCAGACATGCCACGCAACCGGCCCTCTTTTCAATATTATTAGCTTTGTATATCGTTGAGAGCTGCTGCGAGGAGCATGATAAATGTAGGAAGTATCATTAGAATATATGACCTTCTCCTCGGAAAATGACCAAATGAATGAAAATGATTATTTATTGATGAATTGATGATATTTCGGTCACAGACCTTCGTCTAAATCGAATTCGTTAAATCGTACAAGGCAAAAGTAGCGAGTGAAATGCGCAACAATTGTCGACTGCCTGAAGAAAGTGAAAAATTCTAAATTCGTTTGTCTCGTGGTCGTCATGCAGGGCTAACATCACATTTCGAGGTTCGCATCGCTTTCGATCGTATAAACGTATCGATATCAAATCGTACAACAATATCGAACAACAAAACAACAAAACATCTGATCATACACCCTAAAAATATCATGCACTTAAAAAAGCAAAAATACAGCTACGTCCTAAAAGGTACACATGAGCAAAAGTTCGGTACAAACAGATTGGCAAAAGCATATTCATCTAAATACATGCTTGCTGGCAAGAGGGCGAAGCGCCGGCAAGACGGTGCAGCGCCTAGACCCACAGCGGGCCTCGTGATGGATAGGTCAGGCGGCTGGCGGGGGGGGGGGGCGGCCGTCGCCGAGCAAAAGGTGTGCGTCATATACTATAGGTACACTGTACAACGTACATACATATAATGAGGTATACATACATGATGAAATATCAAAAACCAGTAAAATATATGTAACATACACATCAAATCTAAAAACACAAAAATACAAAAATACAAAAAAGTCACACTACTCGCATGATAGGCCATGACGATCCCTGAATATTCAATGTCGGTGTCTCGCTCCTAATGAGTATGCTTTCAGCAATTTTCCTGTCTGGATGATCCTGGGCTCTGTAAAGTATTCTAAGATGTAAGACATCTGAACCCGTATCAGTCAGTGAAACGTGCTCCTTCAGAAAGTGGTCACCGAATGGAGTGTTGGGGGTCCTATTGATAGCGTCACGTCGGTGTTCATTATATCGTAGACGGACTGGACGCATGGACTCCCCCACGTAAGTGGCATCTTTTCCCTCGCTTTTGCATATGCTACATTGAATTTTGTAAACAACATTCTTTTGTGTGCAATCCCCTTTGAAGTCAGACATACACAAGTGACATCTCTGGCCCCCTGGACATTTTCACGGAAAATCAAAACTATCAACTATCACGGAAAATCAAATCTATCGTGAGAAAGTCAAACCTACGCGTACATATAGCATGGAAAAAACGAAAACAAGCTAAAGAACGCCCTTACAAAATCAGCCATATGCAAACCCAAATGTCCAGGGGGCCAGAGATGTCACTTGTGTATGTCTGACTTCAAAGGGGATTGCACACAAAAGAATGTTGTTTACAAAATTCAATGTAGCATATGCAAAAGCGAGGGAAAAGATGCCACTTACGTGGGGGAGTCCATGCGTCCAGTCCGTCTACGATATAATGAACACCGACGTGACGCTATCAATAGGACCCCCAACACTCCATTCGGTGACCACTTTCTGAAGGAGCACGTTTCACTGACTGATACGGGTTCAGATGTCTTACATCTTAGAATACTTTACAGAGCCCAGGATCATCCAGACAGGAAAATTGCTGAAAGCATACTCATTAGGAGCGAGACACCGACATTGAATATTCAGGGATCGTCATGGCCTATCATGCGAGTAGTGTGACTTTTTTGTATTTTTGTATTTTTGTGTTTTTAGATTTGATGTGTATGTTACATATATTTTACTGGTTTTTGATATTTCACCATGTATGTATACCTCATTATATGTATGTACGTTGTACAGTGTACCTATAGTATATGACGCACACCTTTTGCTCGGCGACGGCCGCCCCCCCCCCCCGCCAGCCGCCTGACCTATCCATCACGAGGCCCGCTGTGGGTCTAGGCGCTGCACCGTCTTGCCGGCGCTTCGCCCTCTTGCCAGCAAGCATGTATTTAGATGAATATGCTTTTGCCAATCTGTTTGTACCGAACTTTTGCTCATGTGTACCTTTTAGGACGTAGCTGTATTTTTGCTTTTTTAAGTGCATGATATTTTTAGGGTGTATGATCAGAGGCCTGTTTCACTAACAAATAAAGTGTGTAATTACAAAGAAAAAACTTGAGTTTAAAAGAAATAATTACCAACATTTGAAATTTGGATTTCACGAAACCTTCGGGCATGAATTTTGAGTTTAAAATTTGCAAACTTTTTTACAAGAAAAAGTTTGCTAGAAAACACGGGAATCGCAAACTTTCTGTTTCACGAAGACCAGAAACTTGAAAGAAAACATCGTAATTACAAACCTGAAATTCCAGTGGTCCTGACGTTCGGAATTTTGATACTTTTTGTGCAATGATGCAAAGCAATCAATGATTTAAAACAAATATGATATGCTGAGTCATTATATGCTCTTTTTCACTTAGCACATTCCCTACGAACCAGCTATAGAGCAATAAATAAATATCGCCATGTTTTGCCATTCGCGCGCCATAATTGCATTCAACAGTCTTCTGCTGTCAAATGTTTTACGCGTTATTTTCTTTCAATAATAAGATATTGTGAACTATCATTTATACCACTCAGAAACAGCATCATTATTTTTAATTTATTCCTGCAATTTCTGACATGAAAACTAGACATAGTTTGATAAAAAGAAGCAATATCTGTAACATGTTAAAGTTCTTGCTTAAAAACAATTTTATTGTTTACAAGTTTATTTACCAACTCTTTTTATCGGAGGTGCCGCTGGTGATGAAGTTTAGTGAAACCCGATTTTACATAGTTTGCAAAAATACTTATGAATTGTAAAGTTCAAACACTTGTAATCGCAAGTTTTTAGTGAAACAGGCCTCAGATGTTTTGTTGTTTTGTTGTTCGATATTGTTGTACGATTTGATATCGATACGTTTATACGATCGAAAGCGATGCGAACCTCGAAATGTGATGTTAGCCCTGCATGACGACCACGAGACAAACGAATTTTGAATTTTTCACTTTCTTCAGGCAGTCGACAATTGTTGCGCATTTCACTCGCTACTTTTGCCTTGTACGATTTAACGAATTCGATTTAGACGAAGGTCTGTGACCGAAATATCATCAATTCATCAATAAATAATCATTTTCATTCATTTGGTCATTTTCCGAGGAGAAGGTCATATATTCTAATGATACTTCCTATATTATTAGCTTTCTGCAATCATCGTCTGACTCCATCTCGATCAAAGGCAGCATCCGGTTTCTGCAGGGGCGTTTGACTCACCGGCCACACAATAACCAAAAACAAAATCAAAGCTTCATGCACACATATGCCATACGTAAGAAACGGATGAAAAAGGCACAACCACGGCACAACTCTGCGCGGCAAACAACGGACAATGTCCCACGCAAGATCCCGCGTTGCTTCAGCGGCCTTGAACGGAATGAAAACATTACATTTCTTTTTTGGAGCTATTTGATGACGTCAAAAAATACAATACCCGTTTTAATGGTCAAAATCGAGACAATTACTCACAAAATGTTTCCCTTTAAGCATTACAAATAAATACATTTAAATATTTAAATGACATTGTTTTTTCAAACAAATTAATATTATTTGCTTACTTAAACGTCATATACAATGCTGAGATCACTACGGGGCTGTCTTAGAGTGTAGCTGCACTGGCAACCTTTAGGCTAGACTCCAGGGGTCATTATACCAGAACAACATGATTCTACCAGCCAGTAGTTCATTTTTCTACTAGATTGGTGCTACGCTCAGCATTTAGGTGCCAGATTCAGAAAAAAGAGTAAGGCGTACCGATGAATAGGTGCCAGAAACAGCTAATTAAGGTCATTTTCCATGATTGGTGCTGGCATCCACCAAATAGGTGCTGAGGACCAATTTTGGGGCGAGTCAGCTTTTAGGTGCCAGAAATAGCTTTTCTGGGACGCAATTAAATGGCGTCCATAAGAAACAGGTAGGTCGGATGTTTTGAGTAAAGCCCTGGTGACGTCACTGACATTTCTTATTTGGAGAATTTCGCCTATAAGGAAAATATTCTACAAACGAAAATTTGTATTTTATAAGCAAAAAATACAGTCTTTCAATTTCGATATGAAACTTATATAACATAATTACAAAACTTGAAATCCTTTGAGTGTTTGTCCCAACCCCCTGCTATACCCTTGGTCACGTGACTAAAATGATAAACTTTGCGTTGCGTTTTACAATGTTATGACTTAAACAGAAGTAATAAATATTAAAAGTGTACTATTTATGATGATTTAGGCAGAAATCGTGTAAATATATCCTTAAATTATATATAATCTGTTGAAAAGAAGTCACGTGATGCCACCAGATTGTGCTCGGACAGCATCTTCTTGAACTTCGATTTCGAGTACTTTGTACCTCCATAGAGGCCTAATAACGGACGTTTTCAGTTATAAACAGTGTTGCCGCTATGGTACGATTGTACCAGATCTGGTACATAACTTGGTACATTGGCATACCCCATATGGTACGAAATAGGTTCGTTTTGGTACATTTTCACTCAGAATCTGGTACGCGTCGAAAATTCCCAACGGCAACACTGGTTATAAAATGAAGCGCTGAATCTAATAAGGGCAAAATGTAATCATTTGTTGCCCTTCAGGCTTGGCTATCCAGGCATGAACTTTGGCCAGTTTGTGTGCAAAGCCTATGCTGAAGGGAAAACTTCACGCCCAGCTGACGTCACAGACCTCGGCTACCAAATCGTGTCCGGTGGGGGTCGGATCGGGGTGAGACTAAATGCTTACTTCGAAATCTAAGCTGCGTTGCGGCATTGGCGGTTATGTGCGGCGTGTATGCCGCATGATTAGTAAGCGGCGACCACTAAATTAAAAACTCATTAGCTTTGACCTGTTTTCAATGGATAACACTGCATACCAAAAATGTCCATCGCTCTCGTCATAGGATATTTAGATTTAAATAACTAGCTTATCTACATCATTGTTTTGAACCAAATTAATACTCAGCCGCGAACGTATAAGGTATAACCCCTTGCCGTTTCGCTCCTGATCAAACTAGAGCTTCGCGGAAAAAACGAGCGTGTTGCCCGTGACGAGAGAAAGCCGATGATACCCAATTTTATAGTCCTAGGTCATCGGTTGACCTTCCAGGTCAGGTCAATGACCCAAAAGGCGGGAAAATTGGGACCTGTTAGAACGTCGTAGTGTGGCTGCTATGGGGTTTTTCGGGGTGCTGATCACGAATATCATGCTAGTTTTGATCACAGATGATGTCTTCATTCATTTCAATTAGGCCAGGGCGGGTTAGGTCAGGTCAGGTCAACCAGTAGAGGTCCTGCCAGGTATTTGTAGTAGGTGTCAACCGCCTCTGACAGCCTCGTAACATGTTACGAAGCGAAGGCACCAAAACTACTTTGTAAACGTTCATGTGGTTGCTTAATTCGAATTCAGCTCGAAAAAACTGGCCAAAAACTGGGCCAAACATGTCAAACTCGAAAAAAAGAACCGAGGTCACCAAAGGTCAATGACCTGACCTGACCTTCAGGTGACCTTGACACCCACCATAATGCATGGGGGCAACATCATATCACATGTTTGAACGTTTGAAACCACGAAAAGACTGCAAACGCGCTGCTAATGCGAGCCGACATACGCTGAATCGCGGTTCCGGCCAAACATGGTCTCGAAAAGTAGGTCACAGGTCAAAGGTCATTTGGGTCAGGGTCATGAAATTTTCAGGGTAAGTGTTAAATTGATCAATGCGAGGGTACTGAAAGTTTCGTCGCGATCAGCCGCTTTTTAAGCGAGTTATTCGCGAAAAACCTTAGGGGGGTTGCATCAACCCCCCCCCCCCCCGGTGCGGGCGAGGTCATGTTTTGATGGCAAGACTGAAACATACTTTTTGGGTAGCCAGGAAATCGCATGCCAGAGCCTATTCAAATTCTTTTATCGGCCTTTATATGCACCAGTCGCATACAGGTACGGGATTTAGCATACGATTTCCAGACAATCGAAAGACTGTTTAGAGCCAACAAAGGAAAGAATGAGTGAGTTAAGTTGAAAGTATTAATTTGGTTCAAAATGATGATGTAGATAACCTAGTTATTTAAAGCTAAATATCTTATGACCAAGGCCCTATATACCAGGTAGGGTCGTCCGGCGATTCTACCTTTTCGTGACGTCAGCTCGTGACGTCATTTGGAGTCAAGTCTCGAAGCCCCGTTCAATCCCCATGTGAATGAGCGATTTTCGAAGCACTGTAGAATGAAGTCTGCACAAGATATATCAAACCTAAGTATCTTATCTGAAAGAGCAGACAATTTTCTGCAAGTTATCTATTACGTGTTTTTCGCTAAATCTTTTGCTTTTTTCACAAAAGCGTAAAATGTCCCCCCATGTCTCCGCAGCCTCCCTGCCGCCGACCGCCGCGAGGTCGTGGTAGTGTAGTGGTTAGCGTGCCCGCGCAGTATTCCAAAGGTCCCGAGTTCGAATCTATGCGATGCGGAACTTTAATTGCAATTCCAAGCTGAATATACGCACATCCATAATAAATTATTATTCGTATAGCTAAACTGTCACCAAGCTATCCATATAAATTGACATCACCCAAAATATCGGCAAGATTCTATTAAAATATAAATTCAAATATGGCGGCTTGAACTGCCGCGTGCGTTAGGCTCCGCCCATAGCTCCGCCCACATGCGTGACGTCATTCGTGTTAGTGGACACACGCGGAGATAGGGGACGACATGGGCCTGCTTATGACGAGAGCGGTTGGCATTTTTGATATGCGGGCAGTGTTATTCATTGAGAACCGGTCGGAGCGTTTGAGTCTTTAATTTAGTGGTCGCCGCTTACTAATCATGCGGCATACACGCCGCACATAACCGCCAATGCCGCAACGCAGCTTAGATTTCGAAGTAAGCATTTAGTCCCACCCGTCGGATCGTCGGACAATTGAGCCTGACGGCTGAGCGCCCTGCGCTATCAAAGAGGATCGAAATTATAATATATTTGCACGCAGGGTCCGTAGCGTCTGCACGACTGAAGTGTACCAACTTGAGCACGTTTTGTTCAAAGGTGAGTGAAAGTCGACCAGTGACCGACCTGGACAGACATAATCTAAATACTTGCGTTCTTGATGACATGTACGTTAGTGTACTTGAATGTGGCTGTGAACATCTCGAACAACCATACCACTTTATGTTACATTCAACGTGCAACCTGCAATTTAATTGTTACCAATTATTATCAAGGCCATCTATAGAAGGTACAGTCACTCTCCCGCGGACCAATCAGAGACAGATCCTGAGTAACATCACCCCTAATGCTCACAAGGGGTGCTCCATTCCTTTACAACGTAAAAATGACAAACTTCATTTGAAGATTGTTGGTGACACTTTACACATATCGCCCAACCGTTGATGTCATTTGAAAGTCCAACTAATTTTCTAGCGATAAAAAGAGAAGCAATACGCTAAGAAATGGCCGGTTTTGAAGATATAGACGATTTAAAAATCCTCTGCAGTTGCAGGAAAGCGACGTAAAAACGCATAGAGCTTATATTTTTACTATGAATAAATCATTTTTCAGTAAGTTTTTAGATATGGTATCGATTTAATCAACAATTTTATTACAATATTTTATAACTTTATTTCAAAATAATATTTTCAAAAATGGCAACTGTTGGCAAGTAGCTTTGAAGCGATTGTGGCGCACCGCGCCATTATTGTCCTGAGGCCCCCTTATGATGTCATCAAAATTGGGGTGACATGGGCCTGATTATTATTCATTTTTCGCTATGTTTATCAATGCTGCGGCATTTGTGTTGTGCTCACTATGTATGATGTGATGACGCCACTGTTTTTCGCTGTTACCGATCCTTTTCGAACTGTAATAGCCCCAAGTCGATTGGGGAAAGTTCCGAAACAATTAGAATACAATGTGAATACAATGTGGCACCGTCAAAGGGTCACCGAAAGGGTCAAAAGGGCTATCTAATCTTTTCCGCGGCGCTGTACATACAGCTCTATATAGTTGGTTCCAGAGTTGTGCGCCGGTGTTAAAAAAAAATATTGAAAGGCAATATCTTTCATTTAATGACCTCTGGTGACCCGACCTTTGAACTTAGTCTATAAAACGAATGCCATATTTTCGCCCTTATTTTGGGCGTTCTTTCGAATGCCGTTTACTGCTTGTCACTACATGACCCAGGATTCGAGTTAAAAGGGCGGGGTGTTTGATCCCCCCCCCCCTCCCGAGCAGGGCGTGGAAATTAGAGGTGTCAATCGGAACCGAAAATTTTGGAATTCCGAAAATTTCCGAATTCCGATTCGGAAATCGGACGGACAAGTGACAAACACATCGGACATATTCGGAAAACTAGTTGAAAATTACAAATTTCTTAAATAACTTTAAGTTCAAACTTATTTCCATTATCAAGCAAATTGCAAAACATGTCATCAAAATTGGCAGGGGATAGTTGGTTCACACATCATTCATAATTATAGTGCAGGTTGAACATAAACATAATTGCATGTAGCAGGTAGCTCTGAGTCAAATATATACCTACTAGAGTTGCAAAATTTCACTACCGCACTACCGGCATGCCGGTAGTTTTTCACTACCGCAGGTTTATTCGTGGTAACTGGCATGTCTTGCCGGTAGCATGCCGGTATTTTTGATTTTGTGCACACACAAAAAAATCAGCAAATGATTCAAACTTTGGACACTAAGAGGCTCTCATAATGTAGTAACAGCAATATTAGCCACTGCAAGACACATTTTGTGGTAGAAGTTCCATTGCTAAGTGTAGGGGTAACACATGGACCTCAGCATTTCACACAATTCACAGGCTTGGTTATAATTAGAATTGTCAAGAATATACTGTGGTCTATAAAAGGAAGAACACTCATTCATGTTGCAAAAGCACGATAAACTAGTAAGTCTAATGGTAGGTAATACGTATAGCACAATAATATAAATCAATGTTCATGACAACATTCCCTAGGGGAAAAGGCAGAATCAAAACACCAAAAAACACAATGTTTGGAAACTGGCCTTGAGTCCTGAGATCATGAGATGTGGTCTGAGAAACTCTACAAAGAATTTGACACTGAAAATCCAGCTGAAAAGGCAGGTGTTAGGTAGGTAGCCCTGAGTCTGACTTTGGTCCCATTATTAAATGAAAATGGATTTAAACTGGCATTTTGTCTTATCTTTACAAGAAAACACACCATGCAGGCAAAATTGACAAAAAGTGGCGCAAATAATTAGACAACCAAGGATTTACTTTTAAGATTCTCTCTCCCCTAATGAATGGATGTAATCTGATGACGTAATATTTATTCATATACCCTTTTGGTTGAATAACTGAAGAGAGATGAATTTCTTTGCAGTGAATTACACTACAATGTTGATTTCATTATAATTTAATATTGTGTTGGGTAATTTTTATCAATATAATCATTCACGAAGCAGTGGCTTGCAGTCGTTAAACATTTTTTGCAGCGTTTTAATCAGCTGGTTAAAAGCCTCTCTTATGGCGCACCTGTTTCGAAATCGATAACCTTGTGTTTGTTCCCGCTTGAGGTTGGAGAGGATGGAAGATATCGTTTTTATACATATTATTTGGTGACTATTCTCAGGACCAGTGAGTTATTAACACATTTTTTACATGATTCGTATCTTATTCACGAAACAGCAAGCCATAGTGGATAGGAAAAAGTAGATGTTGATCTCGCTTCCTCAGTTAGGAAGATGGCCTAATCTGTACTTGTACTTGTTAATCTATGTTTTGACTATCTATATTTTAAACATTTGGCTGGTGCCTGCAACATTTTAGGAGAATATGGAAAAGTAGAAGAACTGTGAAATGTAAATGTGATTACTGCTCACTGTCCAGTCTTCAAAAACACATTTCAGTAATTCAAGTCCTTTTTGTCCTCACCTTTTTGATGAATGTAAGTTTTTTTTGTAGGCAATACTTCTTTGATTACAGGTGATATTTTAACAGTTATAGACTGGAATTGAGTTTCAAAATTGTGGGTATTTGTGGGGCCAACTCAGCCAAAATCAGCCTGCTGGTATTTGTGGTTGGACAATGGATGGCTGTTGGGTGGGAGGGGTACTGAAACTGCCAAAATGTGGCATCACTTGCAGGGGTAAGCTAGAATCAAGAATGCAGGTTTTTTTAGTATGCCGGTAATTTGGCGGTTTTTTTTGCTTGGGGCGTGGTAGCATGCCGGTATCCCAGAAAATTTTTGTGGGGCGGGGCGGTGCCGGTAGCAGCCTTTTGGGAAAACTTTGCAACTCTAATACCTACCTATACTGTGCCAACTTTAAACTCTAAATTTGAAAATGTGTTTATGAATGGCAATAGCCAATAGGTGACATTGTTGTCAGCAAGTCCATCATTAGAAAAACACAGGTAATAGGTATGAATATGATGCACAATCATTGACCTAGCTGTGGGAAGCACTAGACACCAAAGCAGTAAAGGAGGACACCCAAAAATAGATTTGCCTCACTTTAAAGTTAACAGAAAAGAGGCTGAAAAATTGCAAAGATCAAGGTGTGCCAAGAAGCACAAGAATCTTACCTAGAACTTCCCATCATAAATCACCCTCTTCCACCCCTTCCCCCCAAAAATATCCGTGGCGAAATATCGAACACAATGCTACAAAGTATGCCGATCAGGGTAGGTATATTGAGTGAAGGGTAGGACGAACTTTGGTAGCAATTTCTAGTATAACTACTGCAAAACCTACTATATGTGGTCGGGACTAGCAAAAAATTAGTTCAAGCTAGAATATGGTAGCGCTTATGGTTGGCAGTCGTGACGCGCACGTGACATTCATTTCTTAAATTTCTTAAATAACAGGTTTTAGTGGACGATTAGTGGGCAGATACATTCAATAAGCTATAAATAATTGATTGTGCAAACATTCAAGAATCTACATCATTCAATTCTAGCCAAAATCACGCGGCGCTCCCAGGATTCGAACTCACGACCCTCGGATCCGAAGTCCGATACTCTACCGACTGCGCTACCGAGGACCGCGCGCCGACGATCGGAGAGGCGGATCGCGGGTGCTGGCGTGCAGAGAAATCTTTACCCTGTACGCCGTAGAAGTTCGGCTGGGTTTCGTGAAAAATGGTAGAGATTGTCGAAGAAAATTCATTGATCTATCATTTGAGACCAAGAACCATTGATTCCTTCAAAGGTTGACCAAGATATCGCTCGCCGAAAACAGGCCATTTAACATGTAAACCCTATGGGCTGGTAGGAAATGTACGCCGTGGAGCAGCAGTGCTACCAACTAACTTCGGCGGGGGCCGATGCCGATAGCCTATTCAAATAAACTGTTACCAAAAGATGATGAAATGCGGCGAGAGCGTCATAAATGTCACCCAAGGAAAGATGGCCCCCGCATGACAATCAGAGGAGACAAAAAATGACGTCTAAGATAATAAATACAGTCAGTCTGCTTAACAATTAAATAATTTTAAAAAAACTAATATTTTGCAATGCATATTGAACTAGAATTAAACAACTTATGGTTAATGCACTTCAATAGGACACATTATCTGAAAATGACGTCATATTATTGATTTACTTTTACATCATCGACATCATCGACTCAAAGCCGGATACCATGTGCCATTCTACCGAGAATGGTAACATGAAATGTGTTTTCCATTCTACCAAGGATTACAACTTCTTTTTGCTTGTGAATTTCAGTGATTTTGTGTTAAATCATAGCAAGTATTTTTATTTTTGTGATCGCTTATTTTGTTTCGATATTCAGAGATGTGTGGCTCAGTGAAGAGCAGTTTCTTCTTACATGAACTTGAACTACTTTGCTTTTGCAAGAAGTGTTCTACTTTACATGTCAGCCAGTGTGATATAAGATGAAGAATGCATTATTGTAAGTAACTAGCTTCTTGCATTATTGCTGCATTAATTCATCATCAAGTGGCTTAGTGTCAAAGGGATGCGGCAAAAAGTCAATATTTGAGAATGCAAGTTTGAGGGATAAGGCCAAGGCTATAGAACTCCAGGTAAGGACGCCAGCCGTTTGACCTTGAACGCCGCCGGCCGGCCGATGACGTCATTGGAGGCAAGCCGGCTCGGCGGACACACAAGGCGAATGCATAACGGAGGGGCGTTGGAACGTTGCGGGAGCCGGGGAGATATTTTAATGTGGTTGTATACCACCATTGTTTTGTTTATTGATCTACAGACTGCATTCTTTTAAACCTCGATGCACTCTAGGCCTGGATGGTTCGTACATTCGTGGAACGATCACCCCGTCCGAAGTCCGTGGTCGAAGCTGTCATAGTATTAAAGACACTAAGACGGGTGCAATAACGGCGATCCGATCCCGTCTCTGGCGAATCTAGAGGGGTCGTAAGGACCCAGGCCGAATCTGACCGTCTATTTTTAGGGAAACGGGGTGGGTGAATTGACAACCGATGGCTTAAGAGATAATGAGAAGAGATCCCGTCGTCGATTGTTGTTTGACAGACAACACATGTTGTACTGGACGTATGACCATCAGAGGTAATGCCTGAACGTAGGCAAGCATAATTGTTCTGTCATACTGTTTAGGAATATAAAATGGCAATGGAGATTATTGAGGATATGATCTCTACATTACAGGAATTCGCTAATTACTACGGCCCATAGGGGCACCGCCGGAGCTGTTGTTTTGCCATCGGTCCCAGGCAACTCCAGGGAGCTGCAGTACCCGGCGGCCAAAGCGGCCCACCTCGTCGACTCGCAGGTCCTGTGGGATTCCGTGATGCTTTAGTGCTTCATCCACAGAAGCACGGGCATAGCAGTAGGATGTGGGGCTAGGTGTCTGTCCACCTCTTCATTGAAAGAACAACGTATACAGCGCCTGGTCCCGCCGAAGCTCGGTATCGACCGTGACTTATTCACAACTGGCGGATCCAGGAAGCGGTCTTGGACACTGCGGGGGCTTACCCCAAAAAGGTTTCTCGGAATTAATTTAAAAAAAAAACTCTGATTTCGATTCCTTGCGCACTGCTGTGCAGTGTGATTAACCAACATTTCCTCAGAAAAGTTGTGAAGTTTTCTTTGATTCTCGAAAAGCGATTTCGGGCGCTGCCAATGTGGGGGAAGACATTTGCCCCAAATGCCTCCCCCTGGATCCGCCAGTGGGTTGCCCCACTCCGAGCTTGACTAAAACCATTTTCAAACCCCACCAGAAACCGATGGTAAGGTGAATCTAAATCCAATAACTCATCTCTGTCTGCCCGCCTAAATATGTATACAACACATGGTACGGCACCCGGCCCTGTCTGAGCTATGAGCCGATCGCGATATTTTCGGCTTTCCCCAACCCAAGCTCGATTAGGAACGTTCTCCTTCCCCACCCGATTGCTGATGTCAATTCAAATTCAATACCTCATCTCTGTCGGCCCGACCATAACCCATTCATTGCACACCGTTCAGCGCCCCGCCCCGCCAGAAGTATCCTAGCGCGCTGAGCAGTTGCCTCCAGCCGCGTCATCGCGAGGCCCCGCGCGGCCCATAAATTAATACATTGCGCGAATAGCCGTGTCGCCCCCCTGGATAAGGCAATGTTTTGCATTATTCCTGCTTACTCAGCTTCAGTTGTAGGCTGCAGCACATTTTGGAGCAGAATAGGCTTGTCTCAATATGCTGTGTTTGTGTTGTATATCAGATTAGGCCTTTTGCCCAAATGCCCATTCCCTACTCCATATGACATTGCTTCAACATTTTTAGTTGGCAATATTTTGCTCTCAAAACCCGATGGCGGATATCTGTTATCTAGTTATCATGTGGTACATAATAACATATGCCTAATATAGATCAGTTCCCCCATCCTCTCTTTCCATATCCAGCTTTCGGACAGTTTTCGGACAAATCCATGCCTTGGACATTTTTCGGACAAAAGTGAGCTAGGATTTTGGACATTGCACGGACATCGGACAAGAAAAATCTGAAATTGACACCTCTAGTGGAAATCAAGGACCCTCGGCGTCAGCGGGGCGCGGGTTAGACATCTTGAGTTGACAACCAAATAAGCCCGTTTTCCTTTGGACAACAATCACCGAAACACTTTTTCCAGCCATGGCACCGAGCGAGTGGAACAAAACCGATAGAACAGCGATAGCGTAGAAAACGCCGAACGCGTGGAACAGAACCGGAAGAACAAGAGAAATGCATGGACACCGGAAGAAAGGGAGGATGCCGTTGCCTTTTGGACGAAGGACAATATACGCGATTTGAAATGTCCGACAATGTCTCAGTGTGCCGAAGTTCGGAGAAAAGAGTCCCGTCTACACAGACGATCTTGGAAGGATTTGAAATTTTGCACCTACAACATGATCCAAACTCATAAGCGACGCCTCCTTCGCAAATGATCTGTTACCTTGCTCGAGCCAAGGCGCTATATACCAGGGTACATACGAGGGGCGTTCAAAAAGTTCTCGGCCCGACCATGAAGGAGCAGAGATACGACGTCGACTTATTAGACCAAAAATGTTCATTTAGTCAAATAACCAGCGTTAAGACAAAAATATTTCGCGCAGCGCTTCGCGAGAGGCCCCTGGGTCTCCATAGCCAAGTGGGTTTTGGAAGCATCTGGCACGTCCAAGACGGCTGCTTTTGTCTCCTTGCTGTCAGCGAAGTTGCCACTGCTAAGCAATTCCCTTATGTTGGGGAAGAGGTGGCAACCTGAGGGTGCAAGGAACGAAGAAAAAGTGGCTGTGACAACAACTCGAAGCCACAGCTCACTGCTTCGCTGATCGTCACACTGCTCATGTATGCTGGTGCGTGGTCATGGATCAGGCGCACACTTTTAGTCAGCTTCCCTAGTCTCTCCTTGATATCTGCTGCTCGCTACTGTTATCGAAAGGAGTTGTAGCATTCATCATTAATTGTGCGCCCCTGTTTTAGAAAGTTGACGAGCAGAGCCCCGCCATCATCCAAAAATGCAACCACTGTCACCTTGCCGTCTGACTTTAACACCTCGCACTCATTTGGTGGCCTTTACTCAGTGTGCTTCACTGCTTCCACTTGTGTAACTCGGTCACGCCCTGAGGGTCAATGTGTGACACCCACAATCCCTCCACGGTAACAAGTAGTTCAATGAACTCTTTTGGATCTTCGATATAGGGGCCAAAATTTTCGCGTTACGCCTCCTTTCGAGTTTGCCTTTCCTCTGGAGTCAGCAATCGGGGGATGCATCTTGCAGAGATCTTAAACATATTAAAGGGACCCTCCCACCTTAACATTAGATTTGAGTTGAGATAGCCAAAATGGGGTCCCTGGCTCACAATTACCGGTTTCGGCACTCACAACATCGAGAAATGCCTTAAATCGGAAATATTGAATTTCAAAATTGCAGCATTTTGATTCAGAGGGGCTAATGCATAGGTATACCCCTCTGAATGTGTGACGTCAGCGCAGATATCTAACGATTTTAGAATGTTTGACTAAAACGTTTTGTAGCACGCGGTGGTATATGCTGCTTTGCGCGCAACAAGTGCCGCACTTTCAAATAAAGTACATGGGAACAGCGGAGACCCCCAAAAGTAAACAAAAGTAAAAGTCTAATATCTTGAAAACCGGTGAATATTTTTCGATGAAATTTGGTAGATATTCATTTTCGCTCTTTCTGAACCGAGCGACATCACTTTCATGCCAATTCATTAACTTTTTTGAAGGTGGGAGGGTCCCTTTAATACGCTGTCGAAGAATGGCTTTGAGGAACCTGATAGACACCTCCGCTTCTGCTGCGTTGTTTCAGACCAGAACATTTGTTATTTTTCACAAAGAAGTGCTTATTTTTCATATTTTCTTGAGTCAATGCTGTTGATGGCTGGCCACTGCGGGGGTGACCATTAAAGGGACACTCCCACCTTAACATTAGTTTTGAGTTGAGATAGCCGAATTGATGGCCATGGCCTGCAAATACCGGTTTGGGCACTCACAACATCGAAAAATGCTTTAATTCGAAGATATGGAACTTCAAACTTGCAGTTTTCGGATTCTAAGGGGCTAATGCATTGGAATGCCCCCTTAGAATGTGTGACGTCAGCGGAGATCTAACGATTTTTAAATCTTCGACTAAAACCATCGTTAACACGTGGTGGTATACGCTGCTTTGCGCGCAACGTCTGCCGCACTTTAAGGCTGCCAAATTATTGCTTCCAAATAAAGTCTCTAGTAACAGGGGAGATCCCAAAAAGTAAACAAAAGTAAGAGCCTAATATCTTGAAAACCAGTGAATATTTTTCGGTGAAATTTGGTAGCTATTCGTTTTCGCTCTTTCTGAACCAAGGGACATCACTTTCATGCCAATTCATTAACCCGCGCGGGGCTGGGGGGGGGGGTAAATTTTACCCCCCCTCGCGAATTTTTGCAATATCTCAAAAACGGCGGCGCGCAGCGCCGCCAAACTTTCAGTACCTTTTCTTACATCAATTTGACACGTTCCCTGAAAATTTGAGCGAAATCCGTCGGAAAATTTTTGAGAAATTGACGTTTTAGTGACGTCATGTTCGTCATTTTCGCCTCAAAAACGGCAAAAGTTCAAACGCCGCTAACATCTTCATTTTTAAAGGAATCAAGACGTAACAAAAAAGGTTCTACGTAATTTTACTTTGTCTATCAAATGGCTATCTCGGTTTTTTGAAAATATTGGATTTTGGCCTAAATTTTTTCAAAAAACTGACTTGGGAAAATCATTATAAAATCCAAAATTTTGAGTCTATCGAAAAAACCGGAATATATGTCAGAGAAGTGGTCTATGTGCACCTACATACCAAATTTTAGAAGAATCGGTTCAAAAATGTGGGAGTTATTCAAAATTTTATGACGTCACGACACACAATTTTTTTGAAAAATGACTTTTTTGGAAGTTCTAGACCTCGTACGGAAACAAAAATAGCACCATTCGATTCGCCGTGAAAAACTGCATCAGATAGACACCTTTTTAGGCCTTAACAACCAACTTCAAAATTTGACCTGACCTTGACCTGACCTCGACCTGAAATTCATCCAGAGGTGGTCCATATCACTTATTGAGTGTGCCTATTGAATTATATGAGTAAAATGACCCCTAAAACATGTGTCGCACATGCCCTTTTCTATATTTTGTTTTTTGGTGACCTGACCTGACCTCACCTTGACCTTGACCTTGACCTCTGAATGATATTGTATGCAACGAATATTGTCTTGGTAGCCTAAGAACACGTTTTGGGCGATCAGTCTCAGTCCATGACTCCATTCTTCGGCAACTACGGTGCAAGGCCGATACTGTAGAAACCTGCAATTTGTACCCTTGACCTGACCTTGACCTTGACCTCAAACTTTAAATTAAGTACATGTTTTTAGTAGTTCGTGATGAGAGATTTCGATTGGCGTTTGAATTTTCCAAATCGGACCGTTAGTTCGGGAGATAACAGGGGGGGGGTAAAATTTACCCCCCCCCCCCAGCCCCGCGCGTTCGGCTGGAGACCCCAGCCCCGCGCGGGTTAACTTTTTTGAAGGTGGGAGGGTCCCTTTAATGATCTGTTGACCAAAATTGAACAGAGATGCCCACTTTTTGGCGCTACTGTAAGAAAGACAAACCTCAACATGTGTTGGCACTAGCTTTTCGTGAATAACGTTTGGTGCATTTTTCTGCAATACATGAACCAAATCACTGTTCTATTCTGGGCGTCGCCCATTCTGACCGGGAATGGCAAACTATGTTACGATTAATTAGCAGCCTGAACCAATCACAGGGCAGATTGGTTAATGGCTACGTAAGTAGACATCCCAATAACACATCATTGAACACACCGCGTTGCAGGCCGAAATTCCAACTCCTTCATGGTTGGGCCGAGAACTTTTTGAACGCCCCTCGTAGAACAACGGGTACACCAACGACGCGGAAAGCGCCCATTTTACCTGGACGAGTTACATGGAAGGTGATATATTTTTTGAATATGGAAAAAATAGAGTATTATATTCTGACGAGTAAAGCCAAGTTCATAAAGCAGTTATTTTCAAATTATATGTACCAGAAATAACATACTAACCATAGTTTAAAACTTAGTCTTAAGTTAGTTGAAAAGCGTATAGTTGATACTAAGATGGAAGGAATCAATGGAAGGCAGAAATGGCGCAGCTGTTTCATTCTGAAAACGTGTTCACAAGCAGGATTTACGTGATGCTAGCGACATCTATTAATGCAATCGGGGACGCTGATTGGCTGATCGAGTCCGTGAGCAGTATCACTAACTTGCGCCGGTACAGGGTTGAGGCAATGTGCGCATGCGCAGGAACTTGTGCTCTCATGGAGGGGCTTTTTGTACCTCGGGTAGCGCCCAATGCTTTTTGGACCTGTTATTCCCTCCGCATCGAAAAACGCTAGATAAAAAGGTTGTAGAGGAAGCTTGAGGCTACCTTTCCCACAATAATATTGGCACTTTATCTTTTAGCTTACGTGTGAGGCTCGCTCGAAAAAGGTCGATTTAACATGGAAACCCAGCCCCCTCCAAAGTCATATGGCAGCATGGGCGTGACTTTTCCTACTAGCCCATAGGGTTGCGTGTTAAAATGCGACTTTTCGCGCTCGATTTTCAAGGTTTCGTAGTGTGGGCATCCACATACAAAGTATTTCAAAAGATAGCTACAACATTTTTATTTCCATTTTTGGGTCGAAAAGTTCAAGCCCATCCAACCGTTTTCGAGATATTCGTCTATATATGACCCCATGTTTCTGATACATCGGAAGGTCCTGTGTTCGAATCTCGGACAGATTAAAACTTTTATCGTTAATGTGCGGCAAACCATTGCTGCAAAGTAAAGTAGGGGTGAGCGCGCTGGTGATGGAGGGTTGTAAGTTGGTATGCCTGACCTTTGATTCAAGCCGGATTTTGCGGCACCAACCTCATTTTCAGGTCAGGTCAGGTCACTGACCTATGACGTCATAAGTGAACCTCTGCACGGTCTAAAAAACGTCGTAACATAGCAACTCCATCAATTCAAGGAGATCTATCACAGGTAGATGAAACTTACAGAACTTATCAAACTCCCTTATTCTCAAAAGTCGTTAACTTCGGATTTCTCCTAAGGGTCACCTAACGTCAGGTTGGTCAGGTGATCTGGCCATTATAAGCCGATGGGGGGGGGATATAGAGACAGCTATTTTGGTGCTGACAGTGATCTTAGACGGAAAAGAGACAAATAGACTCAGAAAGACCTGCCGAATTGAATAACGTGCAACTTGACCTCATCATGAGCCATGAGGTAATGACCTGACCTGACCTTGGACGGAGGTCAACATCACAAAATACAAAAAGCATTTCATTCGACGTGGCTGAGCATCACGAACACGATGGTGTCAAAATTGCAGCTCTGATGCCATTTTAGGCGACTACCGAACAATCCACGTCCTGGTATGCCAATGCTTTTATTATCTAAAGACAATGAACACTGATCATTGTCATATATGCAAACATGCCACTTTGGGTTACAGAGTAAGTGGTTCCAAATGGTACTTACTACACGTTCCACACATCACACTACCGCTCGTAATTGCAATGCAAATAAGCTTTGGCTCGTTGGAAATAAACTTTGGCATTGGAAGATGTCACGGTATTACACTAAACATTGACCACAATTAGATATCAGGTATCAATATCAGTAACATTCAGCTCATCCTCAACACATAACAATCAGACGGAGAACACTACGGTAAACCTCAAATAGGTTTTGGCCATGGTAGGCAATGAGGCATAGCTGCGAGCAGGATCTTCGATCTGAGAAAACATGATGAAATTACATGCATCACACTTGCAATAAAAACAAACTCAAGTGATACTGATCTTTGAAAAATCAGAATGAAAGAACATGAACCTATTTGAAAACATAACAGGCATTATCAGAGGAATAGTTAATGCATGGTTATTTAAAAGACCTGTTAATATTAACCCGCGCACCGACGGGGGCGGCGGATATCCGCCCCCCCCCCCTGAGGTTTTTCGCGGATAGCGGGAAAACCGCGGCGCGTAGCGCCGCGAAATTTGGTATGACTATTCTCTCATCAATTTTACACAGGGTGTGCAGGTTTGAACCTCCTAACTTTAAAGGTCAGGTCACCAGGTCACTTTGAATGACCCAACCTCAAGTCACTTTTTTGCAACTTTGTCACCGTGCCAGAGCTACAGTAGATGTCGGAGGCCTTTGAAAGTCGCAGGATGTTATTAGGTCATTAGTAGCTACAATTTGTATATCTCGGAATTTTGATGTCGGTGACCTAAGGTCAGGTCAATTTCGCGACCTCCCCATTATAAGTCAATGGGGGAAAAATCAACTCCCTGTTTTTACCACTAAAACGGGTCGGAATGGCCCCATATACCATACATGACTTAACATACGATCAACCTTCACTACCTTGAGGTCTGTTTTGCTGTTGGGCAGCTGTAAGGTCATGTGACGTCATCAAAGGTCACCAAAGGTTTTTTGCCAATAACTCCTTACAGGAACAAGATACAGCCGCGCGGATGGTCTCATTGTGTTCAGCTCGTCAAGACGCATCAAATGATATACATGATGACCTCGAGGTCACGTGACCTGAGGTCAACCTTTGACCTTGACTTTTCGAGGTCAACATATATATCATTCGATGCGGATTGACGAGAGGATCACGATGCTGCCCTTAGTTTGTTCCTATCTTGACTACTTCGAAAGTTATTCGAGAAAAACCCTCTCCATATCTAGCGCCGCCATTTTGACTTTTTCGACCCCTGTGACGTCATCTTTGACCTGACCTGAAAATGACCTTTGTAAAAATTGTAGACCTTGTCCGTGCGTATGCGATGCCGTTTACCGCTTGTCGCTATCTTGCTTCGTTCTCGAGATCTTGGGGGGGGGCGGTCATCCGCCCCCCCCCCGTCGGTACTAAGGTGGCGCAGACCCCCGTCGGTGCGCGGGTTAAGGTAGTGGATTGTTAACAGGATCTTAGAATAGGCGAGAGATGTTACCTTCAGAAGGGTTTCCTTTCGTGGTCACACATTATTGATGTTAACAAATGAACACTGGGTGGTGCACACCCTGAAAGTGACAGCTTCACACAAGCTGTTGTCTATGTTGAAAACTAGGTTTCCTTCCTGTTCAGATTAAGACAGTTGATGGCACCTTTGGTTAGCTTTGTTCAAGGAAGCATTCATTTTGCCAGTGTCGGTAGGGCAGCCTGGCTACATATAGGAATCTTGAGCCAGGCACAGCATACAGGTAGTAGTGCATGTCTTGTCCTGAAAAAGGATCAGGGATATATGGCTAAGGAAGTTATGAATGGAATTGACTCAGGCTGCTCTGAGGCAGGGTTGTATACGACTCAATCAATAGCAATCAATTCAATCACGACAAATTTGGGAAACCAATCAAATCAATCAAGTCAGAGCAGTTTTCGGGAATTGATTCAATCGACTCAAACGCGACAATGAAAGGAATCAATCAACTCAATCAAACGACTCAAACCAAGATATACATTAGGTTTTTTGCCCCACCAACTTGGAAAAGTGTCCATAGCAGTCTGGTGTACCTACCTACCTACCTACCTACAGAAGAAACAAAAATATTGTCATTTAACCCTCGCCGGACCTATTGGTTTTCTACATACGCGCCGGCCGAGGGGGGGGCGGGTACGACCCCCCCCCCCTCGCCGTTTCGCCCCTGGTGGAGCTAGCGCGTCGCGGAAAAAACGAGCGTGTGCGCCGTTACGAGACGCAGAGATTGGTACCCGATTTTAAGGTCCTAGGTCAACCGGTGACCTCTGAGGTCAGGTCAAGTGCCCCAGGGTACGGTTCAGTTTTTGGTGAATAACTTCGCAAAAAACGGCCGCAGAGCGCCGATTTTGGCAGCATCGTGTTCGCCTCGCTCAGGCGCGTCGAATAATATAGTTTTTGTCCGGGTCAGGTCAACTTGGGGTGTTGACCTCAGGTCAAGGTCAGGTCAGCACCCCCAGGTCACGAAGTTGGTCGAAAGAGGTCATGTCGCATATCATTCGATTCGGCAGGCCTTCCTGAGTCCATTGGTGCCTTTCCCGACTCGCTAGCTCAATTTGATCAAGAGTTATTGACGAAAAACTAATTTGACCTTGATGACGTCATAAATGACGTCACGGAAGGTCAACATTGCAAAAGTGACGCATCTAACCTTGCAAGGAGTGCATCAAATCACGATTCTGTGTGCTTGAGGTAGTTGGAGATCGTTCCCGGCGCCAGAATAGCAGTTTGAATTTTTCCCCATTGACTTATAATGGTGAGGTCACGAAAATGACCTGACCTCATATGACCTTTAGGAAAAATCCGAGATATACAAGTTGTGGGACTCATAATGAATACTAGATCCTGCAAGTTTCATTTCCCTGTGACATCTCCTCTGGCAGTGAGGGCGTTGCAAAGTTGCGACATCTGAAGACCGTGCAGAGGTTCACTTATGACGTCATAGGTCAGTGACCTGACCTGACCCAAAAATGCGGTTGGTGTCAAAAGATCCGGCTTGGATCAAAGGTCAGGTATGCCAAGTTTCAGCTCTCTATCGCCAGTGTGTTCGGAGCTATCGCGAAAAACCCTATGGGGGGGGCGGCACCCGCCCCCCCCTCGGCCGGCGAGGGTTAAAATTATAAATTGCCATGCCATTCAAAGTTTCTATGTAATAAGGAAGGATACCTAGTGATGGACAGGTGGATCATGATATTGAGGTTCAATGGGTAGAATTGGAGCAGAAGTTTCATTTAATGGGTGCAAAATTACCCAGTAGTTGACTTCAACAAACGCCCCTTAACCCAAATCACCACCTTTCACCTAAAAGTTGTCAATTTAATTTTGGCCATATTCCAGCTAAGTCATCAGGCCATCTACCCCATGTAAAGCCCCCGTCTGTCTCTTATGTGAGTTATGCGGAGCTCTTCTGAATTCAACCCTGAACATAATGAACCTAGCTAGGTTACATGCCACACTGACACCATATTGATATAAAAGTGTTGAAAATGTGCTATAAATTTGACAACTTCATTAGGTATGCTTTATGAAGACAGCAGGAAAGCAGGTAGGTACCTACTTACCTGCCTAGATGTGTCACTGGCTACCAACAGTACCAACGAAGGTAGATAGGTTATATGTGAAGAATTCAAAACATTTTATTGCAATACAATTTGAAACTGTTAGGACTGGGGGGATAGGGATGAGCATTAAAAATATATTTAAAAGGAAATGGAAAGGACAGGGACTCTGGAACCACAGGATAAGTTAAGGACAAAGGAAGAAGAACAAGGAAAATTAAATGCCGTTGGTGCGACTGCGAAAAAACAAAGAAAACGTTTTGCTTGGTTTTGCCAAGAAGTATGCTAAGCTTTTATAAATCCTTATTCTTCGTCTTTTGATTTTTTGGTAAGATGACGTCATTGATTATCATGTAGTATGGTAGATCATCATAAAATAAATCGGTTGTACAGTAGGTCTACTAAAAAAGTCCCCCGCTCCAGAGGCGGCCGGCCGGCCGAACCCCCGGATTCCAGCCCCGACTCTATTGCGCAGGCCGCGGCAGCGACACGGGTCAGGTCGCGGCGCCCGGCGAATGGGTCAGTTGCAAGTCAGTTGGCGCCGGCCGGCCGTGGAGTGAGGACGCCGTGTGTGGGACGCAGAGATGCCGCAGTGCAGAGGAGGGGAAGATAATGACTCTGCACGATGCCGGAAATGATGCCTTTGTGATCTAAATTAAGCACCTGCAGTGCATATCCTCCCTTGCCCCATTCCTATTTTATCATAATCCTTCAATAATCTGTAATGGCCATTCAGCGCAAGCAAGCAAACAAAACAACCCGTTTAGCGGCGACATCGTCTCGGATAAAAAAGCGACAGTGATGATTAGAATAGACTTAGCGCGAGGGCAAATCGAGGGGTATAACTATATGTATCACATACCGAGTATTTTATTCCCATAGATGGGAATAAAATACTCGGTATGTGATTCGCTAGATCTAGCGAATTAAGATTGGGGATCCTGTCTAACAAGTCAGCGGCCGTTCTAGACACAGAATAATGCTTTGTTATCATTATCTGCAATAATTCGAAGCGAGGTTTAACCCTCGCCGGCCGAGTAGAAGGGGTGGATGCCACCACCATGCATTTTTTGCGGTAGCTCAAAGCACACTGATGATAGAAGGCTGACATTTCACATGCCTTACATTTCATTCAAGCCGGATCACTTGACATCAACCACGTTTTCAGGTCAGGTCACTGAACTATGACGTCTAGGTAAACCTCTGCACGGTTGTCGGTTATAAAATGATGCAATCCGCAATGCACTTAAGTCGTATAAGCATAATGGGGAATTGTGGAAACTGTTAATTTGGCGTCGGAAATGATATGAAACTATACCTCAAGGACATGAAATCGTGACTTCATACATTCTTGGCAAGGTCTAATGCTTCACTTTTGCATTGTTCACCTTGCGTGACGTCATTTATGACGTCACTAGGGTCATAGGAGTGTTTCGTCAATAACTCCCGATCAAAATGAGCTAGCCAGTCGGGACAGCCATCAATGGACTTTGCAAGACTTGCCGAATCAAATGTTATGCAACATGTCCTCCTTTCAACAGCTTCGTGACCTGCGTTGCCCTAACATGATATTGACCTGAGGTAAACATCCTAAATTGCTTCACCTAAACAAAAAAGCATATAAATCGACGCGTCTGAGAACAGAAAACACAATTGTATCGAAATGACGATAATGCGTTTAGTTATTTACCAAGAACCGATCAAATGCCTTGGGGCCCTCGACCTGCCCTAAGAGGTCACTGATATTTTAAAATGGGGTGCCAGTCGCTGCGTCACGTAACGACGCAAGCGCTCGTTTTTTTTTCTGCGAGGCTCTTGTAGCTAGCTCAATTATAGGAGCTAAACGGGGAATCGCTTTCTTCTCACTCACTATTTGGCCGGGATAGTGTTTGCAATTATTGTTAAAATCTAGCATTTTAAGATTTTCAAATTGCCCATTTTTCCCGCCCAAGTCTTTCAATTCAAGGTCATAACTCATAACATCAGGTTATCTCAAGTGACCTTACCTCAAGGAAAGATCCTGTGCTCATCATATCTAAATATACCGACTAATCGATCGCTTCAGAACTTTCAGCGATTTTAATGGGCAACAGTATATGTATTTGAAACGTTTACTTTGCAAGTTTGACGTTGTTGACAGAAAGGCCGGGTCAATTTTGAGATCGCTCAAGTCAATGGGAGAAAATTGAACTGCGCTTTTTTTTGGACGGAACGCATAATAAACACTCTGAAAACATGTGGTGCTTAATGAGATACAATACTGAATGAGAAAATTGTTTGTTTTGTTGGGGGCCATCTTTTTCGGTCTGAAAAGGCCCTTGCAGAGCTATGACATCACTATGCTGTGGTGTAGTAATTGGGTTGTGCGAGCCAGCGACAGTGATCTGCGGAAGCGAGACTGTTCCCGTGGGACGATTGCACTGTCGGGACGGTCCAGCCGTCTCCCAAACGGTCACCCGAAGAGGATTATGTGTCCTGGAATGGATCCGACATCAACTACAGGTTGGCTGGTGGGGTGACCTCCAGTTCAGAGAGGGAAGCATGAAGACTAGAGGTGATGCGGATTGGTTTTTCCTGAGGATAGCTAGGACGGAAGGAATCTAGCACCCTTGAGCCTTCCTTATACTGAATGTATCTCAGGCTGTTAAATCTCCTAAGCGTTTTTTCTCGACATCGTCAAGGTGTCATTAACAAAAATATGAAATTCGGGAGGATAAATTAAATATAGAAATTGTGGCCAACAGCACATTATCAGTTGCGTTCGACATACTCGTAAGCATGTTCACACATCCAGCTTACATATGAGCCATGTAATAATTATTTTTGATAGACATGCTTAACCCGCGCCCTGGTGGGGTCTGTTTATAACGCGACCTGGTGGGGGGGGCTATTTTTTGCCCCCCCCCCTCGTATCTCCGAAACTACTGGACGGATCCGAAAAATTCAAACGGCGTTCGAAAGGCCTGTCAAATTTGTCGGGGGAAACCAAATTTTATTGACCTCGGGGTCACCGATGACGTCACAGGTCAGGTCAAAGATGAAATGTTTCACCGTTCACGGGTCTTCTAGGGAATGCGCTATAACACCGAGGAAAACGCATTTTGTCGGGAATCAGCGATAGGGCGTCAGTTGCCTAGTAGATATGATGCTGTTAGAGGTCACTGGTCATACCAGGTCAGGTCACAGGTCAGGTCACCAAAGGTCACCAAGGGTCACCACATGAACCCAACTTTACTAAGGTTATGCGATGCATGTTTTATGGCCAGTTTTTCATTTCCAACTCAATGGTGTTGGTTATAAGACCATCAGGTACGGTTTAGGTCACTTTCTGGTGGAGGTCAGGTCAAGGTCAGGTCAAAAAAGGTCAAATTTCAAAGTTGATATTTTTGCATAAAATGGGTATTGATTCGATGCAGCTCGTCACGGGGAGTTTAATGGTGGTCTTTGTTTTGCGCTACGAGGTCTAGAATTGCTAAAAGTTGAGTTTGAAAATTTGACGTCATCAATTTTGAACAGTTTTTTCGCTATAACTTGGCCAAAAAAAGAGGTATCGATCTCAAATTTGGTATGTGGATAGAAGGCGGTAAGGACTATCACATATATTCCGGTTTTTTCGAAATTCAAAAAACTTTTTCGATTTTTTGGCTATTATATTCAAAAAATCTATTTTTTGATTTTTGGGGGTCAAAATCGAAAAATTTCAAAAATCCGAGATAGCAGTTTTGTAGCCCTGTCTATTCTACAGCTTTTATGTCTGTATCATTTTTCTGTATTTGCAAAGCTATAGGCCTGACAGCTCTTCCCGCGAAACCCTTTTTTGGGTCGAAAACGGCAGAACATGACGTCACTCTGACGTCATTTCCGGCCAACCTATCATAGCCTTTGCAAAAAAGTTTGGTCACAATGTGTAAAATTGATGTCCGGGAGGGTACTGAAAATTTGATGACGATCGGCGCAGTGGTTCTGGAGATATATCGAAAAGTCTGGAGGGGGGGCAAAAAATAGCCCCCCCCCACCAGGTCGCGGGTTAAGTTATGAAATCATCTAAAGTGTTTGCGAAGTTCCACGATACGGATCTAATATCCTGCTATGCATTATGACCATTTCTGGTCAGGTCATGTCTTTGAACATAGGCCAGATTTTTCAAATGACCTTTAAAGATCAACTTTTGATTCATTCGAAGCGTTTTGATAAGAGGAACACGAGGCTGGTAAAATTAATTTCATGCAAGTTTTAAGTTAAAAACTTTTAAATGTTTGTGGAAAAGCAATTGGTTTTCTCATAATACCGATGGTGGCAGTTGTAATTTACATGCTAAGCCGTTGACCCTAATTAAATCTGACAATATTATTCAGATTTCAGACATAGCGGTAAACGAGCTTATTGTTATGTTAGGTTAGGCTCTTTCGGTCGATTTCAGAGTGGGAAGAATGATAGGAATTAGGGGGAGACAGGGGGCCTGGGCGGGAGTCCTGGACCTCATGCTCCGCTGGGACCGAGCCCATCCCGTGGGTTGGATTGCACTGACACATGGATAGCCCTGGGCGGTGTTTCACGGCCCCGCGCTGCAGCACGCTGCGCTGCGCTGCTGCATTGTTGCGGCGGTTGATATGAATTCGGCTCCACGCTAGCGTTGCGAGCCATAGGCGCGGGAGCCGGGGGGGGCAGTGGGGGCAGCTTGCCCCCCCCCCCAACTCTGGGGCCGTAGGGGCGGTGCCCCTACAGCTTTGAGACGGAATACCACACTTTTTTGCAAATGTTTTCTTTTTATTGAAAAAGCCGAGGGATGAAAAATAAGTGGCCTAAAATCGGTGAGAAAACTAGGTTTGGGGGGACCCTAGGTTGATCTCTATCATGGTGTGCCCCCAGTCGGAAAGTAGTTCCCGCGCCCCTGTTGCGAGCTTCCGAGTCTGTTGATGTTTCCATGGAAATTGGAAACCCAGTGCACCGGTGCGCGCAACGCACCCTGTCTAAGCAAAATTTTACCATCGATGACCTCTATTGAAATGACCTCTGGTTATGACCCGATCCAAAATTGGCTGAAGTATCTTTTTCTTCTTTTTGCTACTTTTGACGCTACTTCGAATATCACTTAACCCTCGCCGGACCTATTGGTTTTCTACATACGCCCCGGCCGAGGGGGGGGGGGGGCGGGTACGACCCCCCCCCTCGCCGTTTCGCCCCTGGTGGAGCTAGCGCGTCGCGGAAAAAACGAGCGTGTGCGCCGTTACGAGACGCAGAGATTGGTACCCGATTTTAAGGTCCTAGGTCAACCGGTGACCTCTGAGGTCAGGTCAAGTGCCCCAGGGTACGGTTCAGTTTTTGGTGAATAACTTCGCAAAAAACGGCCGCAGAGCGCCGATTTTGGCAGCATCGTGTTTGCCTCGCTCAGGCGCGTCGAATGATATACTTTTTGTCCGGGTCAGGTCAACTTGGGGTGTTGACCTCAGGTCAAGGTCAGGTCAGCACCCCCAGGTCACGAAGTTGGTCGAAAGAGGTCATGTCGCATATCATTCGATTCGGCAGGCCTTCCTGAGTCCATTGGTGCCTTTCCCGACTCGCTAGCTCAATTTGATCAAGAGTTATTGACGAAAAACTAATTTGACCTTGATGACGTCATAAATGACGTCACGCAAGGTCAACATTGCAAAAGTGACGCATCTAACCTTGCAAGGAGTGTATCAAATCACGATTCTGTGTGCTTGAGATAGTTGGAGATCGTTCCCGGCGCCAGAATAGCAGTTTGAATTTTTCCCCATTGACTTATAATGGTGAGGTCACGAAAATGACCTGACCTCATATGACCTTTAGGAAAAATCCGAGATATACAAGTTGTGGGACTCATAATGGATACTAGATCCTGCAAGTTTCATTTCCCTGTGACATCTCCTCTGGCAGTGAGGGCGTTGCGAAGTTGCGACATCTGAAGACCGTGCAGAGGTTCACTTATGACGTCATAGGTCAGTGACCTGACCTGACCCAAAAATGCGGTTGGTGTCAAAAGATCCGGCTTGGATCAAAGGTCAGGTATGCCAAGTTTCAGCTCTCTATCGCCAGCGTGTTCGGAGCTATCGCGAAAAAACCCTATGGGGGGGGCGGCACCCCCCCCCCCCCCTCGGCCGGCGAGGGTTAAATGCCCAAGGCTGAGTTATAAGAATGATGCTCAATCCCCATTTCCCCTCCAACAGGGCGTGAGAGTCTAGGCATTCCTGTGGGGCACGGGCTAACAATGACTATATCATAATCATTGTGGCCATGAACATCTACTGCCATTCTATAACACCGGTTTCGCTGCGCTGAGCGGTGGCCGTCCCGTTTGTTGGATTCTACAGCTGGCTGGTGGAAAGCGTTACCGGCCGCCCGTCCACCGCCCGCGGGCCGGACCGAGCGGTCCCGCTGACCCTACCTGACCTGAGCCCGGCGTGATATGGGACAGGCAGACGGGGGTTCGGCTCAGCGAAGGCAGCGCCCACTGGTGCTGGGGACTTTTTTAATAGACCTACTGTACAACACCAATTTCGTTTTAATTATTATTTCAATTGAAATAAAACCACTTAATAATATTCGGTAAAATATTTTAAGGAAAATGAAATATGTTATGCCTAGGCTCTCAGGAGAAAAGGATCAACAAACGTTCTGCTGCAAATTAAACAATGCAGCAAATTAGCTATTAATGTAAACGTAATTAGCGAGACGAAAACGGCGCTTTTGTTTCAGTTATTTTTGTAGGGGTTTCAGATATTTATAGAGTTCAGTGGGTTGTTTCTGAGGAGATGTGGAGATGTGAATTAGTAATTAATCACACTTTATTAGTATATAGGGCCTTGCACTTTATCATCTGGATTTAAAAAAAAAAAAATTCCTGCTGAGTGCAGAAAGGTAGGTAGGTGCATCGCCAGGTTCTATCACAGGATTGGAGCAGTTATTGCAGTTGAAAGTCAAAGTTGGCTGTTCATGTTTAGGCCCTGTTCTTTATTTGGCCATCTACTCCATATTGCAGTTGTGATGACAAGCAGTTTTCAGTGTAGTTTTGTGATCTTTGATGTCATCAATTGGTGTCATTATTTTTCGTCAACTAAAACTTATTTCAACTTTCCATTCAATCGACTCAATCATACGAGTCACTCTAATTTTCGGGAATCAAATCAGTCAACCATTCGCTAAAGTCAAACGAGTCAGTCAACCAGTCATCTCGAAAAGTCAATCGACTCAATCCAATCAACTCAAAATACGCGCTGAATCAAATCAATCAATTCAATCGACTTGATTGGTATACAACCCTGCTCTGAGGATGATTGACCACAAAGACATGGCTATTGTGAAAGCCCTGAAATAACTTATGAACTGGTGTGTTTTGAGTGAAGTGGAATATCAAGAACAGCATTAAAAAAGAAAAAGTAAAAATTGACCTAAAAATTATCTTCCATGTTTAGTTTCAATCACCTAAATCTTACGCGTTCTCATACAAACTAAAATTACCAAGAAATTGCACAATTATCACTAACATGTGGCAACAAATGCTTCTTTCTACTTACTATCCACTTTCATGGATGCAGGATGCATGTGTTTTGATTTCATTATCACAGCAACACAGTTGTACGAGATGCTTACACAAAGTATTATGTTATATGTTGATGTTATTCAGCTAGAGCCTGGGACAGTATTGTTAAGTTTGTTCAAAACCAATGTCCCAAAATTTGCCAGTTTTGGGTGGGAAATGACATCTAACTGAAATCAATATTCCACTTTCATCTCCAATTTTCAAGAACAATTTTTCACTCTGAAATACAATTTTGGGACACTGTTCACTGTTCATAAGTCATAACACCAGCTTCATTTCTTAGTAATGATAGCTTTCAGAAGACTTCAGTCTTCCTTCATCAGCCTGTCAGGGCTCTAAAAATGCATACAAACGAGTAGTGGCCAACATAGAAAAGACAACACACAAATGTCGTACGAAAGCTGCCATTGCAAATAGATAAAGCCGGTGTACGCAATCTTTGCAATACGATTATAACAAATATGCTCACAGCTAAGTCGAAAGGTGTCGCCATGCATCACAATTGATAAAATTCCTTGAAACTTCTTTTTTAACACATTGTTACGCAACAGTGAAAGAATGAGAAAGCATGAGGCTGGCCCACCACCCAGTCAAGTACAGCAGTTTACAAATTTGCATACACTTACTCAGAAAGGCCTTTGTTCACATAATTCCATGCATAATGAAGAGCTAATTTTTTAATGCACACGATAGTTATTAAATACTTAGCCAGCACAATTTGTAGGTCTTTATATGAAGGGAGAACACCGTGGAACCGCGTGAAAACCACAAGCCGCCTTGTGTATAAATATAAACGCAATGTATTGAAACACGAGCGCCAGCTGCGCCGCGCTTCAGCGCAGCCATATCCTAGAATAATTTTCGGTATTTAGTAAAAAGCTCCCAGTTCTAGTTGTTTTTCTAGATGATATAGTATAATTCTAGTATATACTAGGAAAAACTTTGAAGTACCCGACTCTTTAGTGCCCTGATGGAAACCCTATGGGGTAGTAGTTTTTGAGCGCCCATTTGGCGTAATGCTACCAACTGTTACTGGCTACCCCTGCTATATACCGCTCGAGCTGGGACCCACAACACCCCGTGTTGTATCCCGTACTATCTGTGAGCTCTGGTAGAGCAGCTAACAGCCTGGTTCTCAGGGTAACTTGAGTGGTGCGGGATCATTTCCTTGAGTTCGACCGTATATTATATTGTGCGCGTACAGACGAGAGAGGGATTATATGCTGGAGTATCATTCAATTAACCCGCGCGGGGCTGGGGGGGGTAAATTTTACCCCCCCCCTCGCGAATTTTTGCGATATCTCAAAAACGGCGGCGCGCAGCGCCGCCAAACTTTCAGTACATTTTCTTACATCAATTTGACACGTTCCCTGAAAATGTGAGCGAAATCCGTCGGAAAATTTCTGAGAAATTGACGTTTTAGTGACGTCATGTTCGCCATTTTCGCCTCAAAAACGGCAAAAGTTCAAACGCCGCTAACATCTTCATTTTTAAAGGAATCAAGACGTAACAAAAAAGGTTATACGTAATTTTACTTTGTGTATCAAATGGCTATCTCGGTTTTTTGAAAATTTTGGATTTTGGCCTAAATTTTTTCAAAAAACTAACTTTTTTGGGAAAATCATTATAAAATCCAAAATTTTGAGTCTATCGAAAAAAAGGGAATATATGTCAGATAAGTGGTCTATGTGCACCTACATACCAAATTTTAGAAGAATCGGTTCAAAAATGTGGGAGTTATTCAAAATTTTATGACGTCACGACACACCAAATTTTTGAAAAATGACTTTTTTGGAAGTTCTAGACCTCGTACGGAAACAAAAATAGCACCATTCGATTCGCCGTGAAAAACTGCATCAGATAGACACCTTTTTAAGCCTTAACAACCAACTTCAAAATTTGACCTCACTTGACCTGACCTTGACCTGACCTCGACCTGAAATTCATCCAGAGGTGGTCCATATCACTTATTGAGTGTGCCTATTGAATTCTATGAGTAAAATGACCCATAAAACATGTGTCGCACATGCCCTTTTCTATATTTTGTTTTTTGGTGACCTGACCTGACCTGACCTGACCTTGACCTTGACCTCTGAATGATATTGTATGCAACGAATATTGTCTTGGTAGCCTAAGAACACGTTTTGGGCGATCAGTCTCAGTCCATGACTTCATTCTTCGGCAACTACGGTGCAAGGCCGATACTGTAGAAACTTGCAATTTGTACCCTTGACCTGACCTTGACCTTGACCTCAAACTTTAAATTAAGTACATGTTTCTAGTAGTTCGTGATGAGAGCTTTCGATTGGCGTTTGAATTTTCCAAATCGGACCATTAGTTCGGGAGATAACAGGGGGTGTAAAATTTACCCCCCCCCCAGCCCCGCGCGTTCGGCTGGAGACCCCAGCCCCGCGCGGGTTAAGTAATGAAAGTCTTTCTCACGAGTCTGTTTGGCGCGGCTCACTGCTGGTGCCTTTCAGCAAAGTGTATGGCGATTGACAATCGTCTTTGTGATGTCTATTGTGCATTATCCAAGGGTGGAAGTGCTTTTTACGAGCGAGCGAGCGCAGCGAGCAAAGCGAGTCTTTTCAATATAACGGAAAAATCTCAGTATATTTGCTTACGTTTGTTTGTCCGTTTCCACGTTTGTTCAAAGCCAATGAAACACATTTATCTCGTTCTGCGAAGGTTATGCTGCGCGCGGAGACCCCAACCAGTGGTGATGGTGGTTGTGGTGGTACCCCGCGTTGTACGGTGTTGTACCCCGCACTATCTGTGAGCGTCTGGTAGGGCATTCTGGTCACCTGGTTCTCCAGGCGATCCATAGTCTAGGCCAGGGGTCGGCAACCTACAGCCCGCTGGCCGGATCCGCCCCGCGACGATCTGACGTCCGGCCAATGACTACTATCAGCTAACCTTTCAGCTAACTTTGCCATTAAGGGGGGGGGGGGCTTTTTGGCCACACCACATTACCTCGGAAAGTAAACAAGCTTAAAAGACGTGATAAAAAGCGAAAAATAGCTCGCTTTAAGCATTCCACATATTTTGTTGCTTCAGATCCGGATGACATTGGGAGATACGTCGAGGAAGCGGTCGATGTGGAGACTGCCAGGCGCCTTCTAACCTCAAGATGGACTCCACCCGCCAACTATGTCTTCCCCGTGACCCGGCAAGGCGGGCAGAATCGACGGTTTCGAGCGGAGTATCTCGAGAAGTTCCCATGGCTCGCGTACAGTGCGGCGAAAGGTGGGGCGTTTTGCGTTCCCTGCGTGCTGTACGCAAGCCGCCATGCCGGCAGTGGCTCGCATCAACCGGTGGGAGCACGGTCGTCAAGTTAGATGTAAGTGAATCCTAATCTATAATCTAAGATTCGGAATCAGGTGAGCCCCTACGATTTGGACCAAACTTGGTCAGTGGATAGTACGTAACGTCCTGATTACGATGCACCCAAAATCTAAGCTCGGCCCGCCATATTTACGAAGTTACGGATGTTTGAATTTCAAGGTCATTCGGGAGAGCCCCTGCGATTTCCGTCAAAATTTGTGTACGGACACTCTAGATGCTCCTCATTACGAATATCACAAAATTTAAGCTCGGCCCGCCATATTTACGAAGTTACGGAGGTTTGAATTTCAAGGTCATTTGGGTGAGCCCCTGCGATTTCCGTCAAAATTGGTATACGGACATATTACATCCTCCTCATTACAAATATCATAAAAGTTAAGCTCGGCCCGCCATATTTTTCAAGTTACGAAGTCACAAAGTTACGGAGTTTCAAGGTCATTCGGAGAGCCCCTCCGATTTTCGTCAAAATTTGTATGCGGACACATTACATGCTCCTGATTACGAATATCGTAAAAGCTAAGCTCGGCCCGCACTATTTCAAAAGTTAGAGATGTTTGAATTTCAGTGAGTTTCAAACGTCAGTAACTTTTGAAATAGTGCGGGCCGAGCTTAGCTTTTACGATATTCGTAATGAGGAGCATGTAATGTGTCCGCATACAAATTTTGACGAAAATCGGAGGGGCTCTCCGAATGACCTTGAAACTCCGTAACTTTGTGACTCCGTAACTTGAAAAATATGGCGGGCCGAGCTTAACTTTTATGATATTTGTAATGAGGAGGATATAATATGTCCGTATACCAATTTTGACGGAAATCGCAGGGGCTCACCCAAATGACCTTGAAATTCGATCCTCCGTAACTTCGTAAATATGGCGGGCCGAGCTTAAATTTTGTGATATTCGTAATGAGGAACATATAGAGTGTCCGTACACAAATTTTGACGGAAATCGTAGGGGCTCTCCCGAATGACCTTGAAATTCAAACATCCGTAACTTCGTAAATATGGCGGGCCGAGCCTAGATTTTGGGTACATCGTAATCAGGACGTTACGTACTATCCACTGACCAAGTTTGGTCCAAATCGTAGGGGCTCACCTGATTCCGAATCTTAGATTATAGATTAGGATTCACTTACATCTAACTTGACGACCGTGGTGGGAGCGCTCCTCACGAAGCCGATGTGCCGCTATAAAAATTCGATTGCCGATCTCAGCGATCATCAGATGAACAAAGAATACCATAAAGACGCAGTGGCTATGGCTGAAGGCCTGCTTGATGGGAAGCGCACGGTCATTGAATCACTGCATGCCCAGGATAAAGAAGCCACATCTTTGCTGTTCTCGGCGCAGCAGTCGGTCACCAAAAGCGTCATCTGTGGACGCCTCGGCCTGCCCAGCCCCCTCCAAAGTCATATGGCAGCATGGGCGTGACTTTTCCTACTAGCCCATAGGGTTGCGTGTTAAAATGCGACTTTTCGCGCTCGATTTTCAAGGTTTCGTAGTGTGGGCATCCACATACAAAGTATTTCAAAAGATAGCTACA
This sequence comes from Amphibalanus amphitrite, assembly GCF_019059575.1. Classification (NCBI taxonomy): domain Eukaryota; kingdom Metazoa; phylum Arthropoda; class Thecostraca; order Balanomorpha; family Balanidae; genus Amphibalanus; species Amphibalanus amphitrite. The sequence continues at coordinate 220,879 of NW_024882412.1, read as the reverse complement.
ACATTTTTATTTCCATTTTTGGGACGAAAAGTTCAAGCCCATCCAACAGTTTTTGAGATATTCGTCTATATATGACCCCATGTTTTTGATACATCGGAAGGTCCTGTGTTCGAATCTCGGACAGATTAAAACTTTTATCGTTAATGTGCGGCAAACCATTGCTGCAAAGTAAAGTAGGGGTGAGCGCGCTGGTGATGGAGGGTTGTAAGTTGGTATGCCTGACCTTTGATTCAAGCCGGATTTTGCGGCACCAACCTCATTTTCAGGTCAGGTCAGGTCACTGACCTATGACGTCATAAGTGAACCTCTGCACGGTCTAAAAAACGTCGTAACATAGCAACTCCATCAATTCAAGGAGATCTATCACAGGTAGATGAAACTTACAGAACTTATCAAACTCCCTTATTCTCAAAAGTCGTTAACTTCGGATTTCTCCTAAGGGTCACCTAACGTCAGGTTGGTCAGGTGATCTGGCCATTATAAGCCGATGGGGGGGGGGATATAGAGACAGCTATTTTGGTGCTGACAGTGATCTTAGACGGAAAAGAGACAAATAGACTCACAAAGACCTGCCAAATTGAATAACGTGCAACTTGACCTCATCATGAGCCATGAGGTAATGACCTGACCTGACCTTGGACGGAGGTCAACATCCCAAAATACAAAAAGCATTTCATTCGACGTGGCTGAGCATCACGAACACGATGGTGTCAAAATTGCAGCTCTGATACCATTTTAGGCGACTACCGAACAATCCACGTCCTGGTATGCCAATGCTTTTATTATCTAAAGACAATGAACACTGAACATTGTCATATATGCAAACATGCCACTTTGGGTTACAGAGTAAGTGGTTCCCAATGGTACTTACTACACGTTCCACACATCACACTACCGCTCGTAACAGGGGGGCGACACGGCTATTCGCGCAATGTATTCGTTTATGGGCCGCGCGGGGCCTCGCGATGACGCGGCTGGAGGCAACTGCTCAGCGCGCTAGGATACTTCTGGCGGGGCCGGGCGCTGAACGGTGTGCAATGAATGGGTTATGGTCGGGCAGACAGAGATGAGGCATTGAATTTGAATTGACATCAGCAATCGGGTGGGGAAGGAGAACGTTTCTAATCGAGCTTGGGATGGGGAAAGCCGAAAATATGACGATCGGCTCATAGCTCCGACAGGGCCGGGTGCTGTACCATGTGTAGTATATTTAGGCGGGCAGACAGAGATGAGTTATTGGATTTAAATTCACCTTACCATCGGTTTCTGGTGAGGTTTGAAGACGTCTTTAGTCAAGCTCGGAGTGGGGCAACGGCCACTGGCGGATCCAGGGGAAGGCATTTGGGGCAAATGTCTTCCCCAACAACCAGGGCAGCGCCCGAAATCGATTTTCGAGAATAAATGAAAACTTCACAACTTTTCTGAGGAAATGTTGGTTAATCACACCGCACAGCAGTGCGCAAGGAATCGAAATCCGAGTTTTTTAAATTAATTCCGAGAAACCTTTTTGGGGCAAGCCCCCGCAGTGTCCAATACCGCTTCCTGGATCCGCCAGTTGTGAATAAGTCACGGTCGATACCGAGCTTCGGCGGGACCAGGCGCTGTACACGTTGTTCTTTGAATGAAGAGGTGGATAGACACCTAGCCCCACATCCTACTGCTATGCCCGTGCTTCTGTGGGTGAAGCACTAAAGCATCACGGAGTCCCAGAGGACCTGCGAGTCGACGAGGTGGCCGCTTTGGCCGCCGGGTACTGCAGCTCCCTGGAGTTGCCTGGGACCAAGGCCCTAAAACATAAGGTTGGACGAAGTTTTCTACCAAAAATGTACTAGAATAGCGTACGAGTCAAAGCTATTTCCGTTGTTTCTTTACAAATATGTCGCAAACAAGCTTTTTTTGTTATAAATCATTATTTCGAAGTTAAGTAACCAGTTGCTATAAATTCCATAAGCAAACACTTATTTTCTATATAAAAGCCTAGCTATTTTAGTCCAACTCTAGTTGAATAATCAAGTAGCTACTAAATTTTCCAGATGTGACACATATTGCGCACTTCAGACAAGTGCGTTGCTAAGGCGTTGCTAAGGACTCTTTCGCATGTTTTGCTGCGTGTTTTTTGTTATGAAGTGAGGGAAGTGAGATAGACAGGCTTTTTGATGTTTTTTTTCTGGTTTTCTAGGACCGTCGCAAATTATTTAACTTCACATACTTTTCTTGCTTTTTTATCAGAGGCTTTTTCAATAATTGGTAGATTCTATCGTGGAAATAGAAGGGCCAGCAGGCCACATGGGTAAATGCAAGTCGACTGATAGTGAAATAAAATGTCTGTTCCATTAGAAATTTAATGTGATGTGATGGAACATGAAGCAACAGGATCAGACGCAAGAACCACCAATTAAGAACCAAGAACCAGCAAGCGCTATGCCATCAAGAGCAGCCATGGTATGGTAACGTTTGATTAGCTTTCAGAAAACCTTGGAACTAGACGCCAGACGGTGAGCAGTCAAGAGATCTTACAAGACCAGTAGCTACTTGAAGACGAGAGCCGCCTGGAAAATCAGTAGATTCTTCAATGGCAACACATTTCAACATCTATCTAGCAATGATTTGCACCAGCGAGGTGCTATCATTGTGTTTTGTGTCTGTATCCCTAACTGCTCAAAAATATTTGTCAATAAATAAACAAACAAATAATGCGTCTTTTTCTACGGAAAGTAAGTCCTCCAAGTGGCAAGGGATGAATAATAGAGGGTACCTAATTAATTGCCATCTATTCATTCAATTCATAAATCATAGGCAATTCAGGGCATCGATCGGCAGCGCCCTTACTGCATGGCACTGCGGATCGTCCATGGGTTTCTTGATGACTCCGACTCTGACTCAGACTTTCAAAAATCAACTCTGACTTTGATTTCAAATGTCGGCTCTGACCGACTCCGATTCCACAGCCCTAGCAGGTCTGCGGAGGCAATGGATTTTTGGTGACTCCGACTCCGACTCTGGCTTTCAAAATCGACTCTGACTCCGCTGACTCTGGTCAGAACTGTCGACTCGGACCAACTACAACTCCGACTACGGAATCCTGAAAGGTCTGCGCAGGGGATCGAATTTCGGTGACTGACTCAGACTCCAGCTTTTAAAATCGACTCTGACTCCGACTCGACGACTCAGGTCAGAACTGTCAACTCCGACCGACTTCATGACTCCGACTCCGGAGCCCTACTGGCAGCTATCACGCCAGGGAGCTGCAAATCATATGTTCCGTGGTGGTTTATGGCATTAAAGTCGATAATGCGGCTGAATCGCACTATGAAACACCCTTATTGGCTGCAAGAACCACGAAAGTTAGCGCATCACCACTGGAAAACGTGACAAGATATCGATTAATTGGCCCTGGATTTGGATAAATAACATGTTGATGATCATATTAGCACACATTTACATTATCATCTGTCTCAAGGTTGCCCTCCAGGCGACTCTAAACTATGGCAATTTCCCTATCTTCAACATGTAAATGCCCTCGGGCGTCCTCGTGGTGACGTAGGCATGGGAGTGCCAGTTTGGTAGGAACTAGACTTCGACGCCCCCTGCCTGGGACCGATGGCAAAACAACAGCTCCGGCGGTGCCCCTATGGGCCGTAGTAATTAGTGAATTCCCGTAATGTAGAGATCATATCCTCAATGATCTCCATTACCATTTTATATTCCTAAACAATATGACAGACCAATTATGCTTGCCTACGTTCAGGCATTACCTCTGATGGTCATACGCCCAGTACAACATGTGTTGTCTGTCAAACAACAATCGACGACGGGATCCCTTCTCATCATCTCTTAAGCCATCGGTTGTCAATTCACCCACCCCGTTTCCCTAAAAATAGACGGTCAGATTCGGCCTGGGTCCTTACGACCCCTCTAAATTCGCCAGAGACGGGAGCGGATCGCCGTTATTGCACCCGTCTTAGTGTCTTAAATACTATGACAGCTTCGACCACGGACGTCGGACGGGGTTATCGTTCCACGAATGTACGCACCATCCAGGCCTAGGATGCATCGAGGTTTAAAAGGATGCAGTCTGTACATCAATCAACAAACAATGGTGGTATGCAACCACTTTAAAATATCTCCCTGGCTCCCGCAACGTTCCAACGCCCCTCCGTTATGCATTCGCCCTGTGTGTCCGCCGAGCCGGCTTGCCTCCAATGACGTCATCGGCCGGCCGGCGGCGTTCAAGGTCAAACGGCTGGTGTCCTTACCTGGAGTTCTATAGCCTTGGCTCGTAATTGCAATGCAAATAAGCTTTGGCTCGTTGGAAATAAACTTTGGCATTGGAAGATGTCACGGTATTACACTAAACATTGACCACAATTAGATATCAGGTATCAATATCAGTAACATTCAGCTCATCCTCAACACATAACAATCAGACGGAGAACACTACGGTAAACCTCAAATAGGTTTTGGCCATCGTACCGGGACGGCTGGGACCACTTCTGCGCCTGCCATCTATCGGGCAGTGTTTGGAACTACAGCGGGCGCTGGCCGGCCGGGCCGCGCGGCGCCGTTACCGGGCTATGGAGGCGAATGAAGTGGTGTAAAACCAGACGAATTTTACGCTTGTAAAGCAAAAAACGAAAAATGTACACTCACCACAGTGTTCAGCAAAGTACTGGGAACAATATGGATATAATTTAAAGCTAGTACGATGCGAACTGTTGGTTCCCTAGAGCAGTATTTACATACTTGTAGGAGATAGGACTTTAGCATTACGGGAGCTTCTAAACTGCGCTCGCAAAGTACTTGATTGTAAATATTTTCATTTAGAGGCAAAAATCTAAAAATGTACAGTCAGAGCGTTGTTCCCAATGCTTCTAGGTACACAATGAGCATAAATTTAGCTCGAAATGTCATCACACATTGGTTCCCAGTCCAATTTAAAACGACACTTTGTGCCGCAGAGCCTATCTCTTCCAATGGATGGCGTCTGGGTGGCGGTTATAGTGGTGGACAAGACAATTCTTGAGTGAAATGAAATCATTTGCTTTCAAGGAAGAACTTTGAAGAACTTGTAATAATTGACAAATGATCGTTAATTACAGTGTATAATTTCAAGTTCATGGCAAATGAAAATATTTTAAACAATGCTAGTGAACTCCAGTACCGCCACGCGAGAAAGCAAGTACTCGACGCACGGTCTGCCCGCCACTTCTGAAAATGGTCCGCGGCCGGCCGGCCGCGACCCGACACGTGGTAGGCAATGAGGCATAGCTGCGAGCAGGATCTTCGATCTGAGAAAACATGATGAAATTACATGCATCACACTTGCAATAAAAACAAACTCCAAGTGATACTGATCTTTGAAAAATCAGAATGAAAGAACATGAACCTATTTGAAAACATAACAGGCATTATCAGAGGAATAGTTAATGCATGGTTATTTAAAAGACCTGTTAATATTAAGGTAGTGGATTGTTAACAGGATCTTAGAATAGGCGAGAGATGTTACCTTCAGAAAGGTTTCCTTTCGTGGTCACACATTATTGATGTTAACAAATGAACACTGGGTGGTGCACACCCTGAAAGTGACAGCTTCACACAAGCTGTTGTCTATGTTGAAAACTAGGTTTCCTTCCTATTCAGATTAACACAGTTGATGGCACCTTTGGTTAGCTTTGTTCAAGGAAGCATTCATTTTGCCAGTGTCGGTAGGGCAGCCTGGCTACATATAGGAATCTTGAGCCAGGCACAGCATACAGGTAGTAGTGCATGTCTTGTCCTGAAAAAGGATCAGAGATATATGGCTAAGGAAGTTATGAATGGAATTGACTCAGGCTGCTCTGAGGATGATTGACCACAAAGACATGGCTATTGTGAAAGCCCTGAAATAACTTATGAACTGGTGTGTTTTGAGTGAAGTGGAATATCAAGAACAGCATTAAAAAAGAAAAAGTAAAAATTGACCTAAAAATTATCTTCCATGTTTAGTTTCAATCACCAAAATCTTACGCGTTCTCATACAAACTAAAATTACCAAGAAATTGCACAATTATCACTAATATGGGGGAACAAATGCTTCTTTCTACTTACTATCCACTTTCATGGATGCAGGATGCATGTGTTTTGATTTCATTATCACAGCAACACAGTTGTACGAGATGCTTACACAAAGTATTATGTTATATGTTGATGTTATTCAGCTAGAGCCTGGGACAGTATTGTTAAGTTTGTTCAAAACCAATGTCCCAAAATTTGCCAGTTTTGGGTGGGAAATGACATCTAACTGAAATCAATATTCCACTTTCATCTCCAATTTTCAAGAACAATTTTTCACTCTGAAATACAATTTTGGGACACTGTTCACTGTTCATAAGTCATAACACCAGCTTCATTTCTTAGTAATGATAGCTTTCAGAAGACTTCAGTCTTCCTTCATCAGCCTGTCAGGGCTCTAAAAATGCATACAAACGAGTAGTGGCCAACATAGAAAAGACAACACACAAATGTCGTACGAAAGCTGCCATTGCAAATAGATAAAGCCGGTGTACGCAATCTTTGCAATACGATTATACCAAATATGCTCACAGCTAAGTCGAAAGGTGTCGCCATGCATCACAATTGATAAAATTCCTTGAAACTTCTTTTTTAACACATTGTTACGCAACAGTGAAAGAATGAGAAAGCATGAGGCTGGCCCACCACCCAGTCAAGTACAGCAGTTTACAAATTTGCATACACTTACTCAGAAAGGCCTTGGTTCACACAATTCCATGCATAATGAAGAGCCAATTTTTTAATGCACACGATAGTTATTAAATACTTAGCCAGCACAATTTGTAGGTCTTTATATGAGGGGAGAACACCGTGGAACCGCGTGAAAACCACAAGCCGCCTTGTGTATAAATATGAAGCGCAATGTATTAAAACACGAGCGCCAGCTGCGCCGCGCTTCAGCGCAGCCATATCCTAGAATAATTTTCGGTGTTTAGTAAAAAGCTCCCAGTTTTAGTTGTTTTTCTAGATGATATAGTATAATTCTAGTATATACTAGGAAAAACTTTGGGGTACCCGACTCTTTAGTGCCCTGGGCCTGCCGCTCCAGGGCCACAGAGATGGAAGAACGACTGGATCCCGAGCAAGTCGACATTACAGACGGTGAAGGCGTCATTCGAGGCTTGCTGAAGTTCCGTGTCGACGCTCGACGCTGGAGACCAGCAACTCCGCCAGTTCCTCAAGGTGGCACCTGGCAATGCTCTCCTGTATCAGTTGGAAAACCCAGAATGAGTTGATCAGCCTTTGTGGCAAGGAAATCGTAGAGAAGATCGCCTCACGGGCTGGCGTTTACTCTATAATCGTCGACGAGACCACGGATACATCTACTCAGGAGCAGGTGGCCGTCAAGGCTATAGAACTCCGTGGCCGTGTGTGTCCGGTACGTTGACGGAGTTGATAAACACACGGTGCGTGAAGATTTCGTGGGTGTTGTCGCGAGCAGGGCACTAAAGAGTCGGGTACTTCAAAGTTTTTCCTAGTATATACTAGAATTATACTATATCATCTAGAAAAACAACTAGAACTGGGAGCTTTTTACTAAATACCGAAAATTATTCTAGGATATGGCTGCGCTGAAGCGCGGCGCAGCTGGCGCTCGTGTTTCAATACATTGCGTTTATATTTATACACAAGGCGGCTTGTGGTTTTCACGCGGTTCCACGGTGTTCTCCCTTCATATAAAGACTTACAAATTGTGCTGGCTAAGTATTTAATAACTATCGTGTGCATTAAAAAATTAGCTCTTCATTATGCATGGAATTATGTGAACAAAGGCCTTTCTGAGTAAGTGTATGCAAATTTGTAAACTGCTGTACTTGACTGGGTGGTGGGCCAGCCTCATGCTTTCTCATTCTTTCACTGTTGCGTAACAATGTGTTAAAAAATAAGTTTCAAGGAATTTTATCAATTGTGATGCATGGCGACACCTTTCGACTTAGCTGTGAGCATATTTGTTATAATCGTATTGCAAAGATTGCGTACACCGGCTTTATCTATTTGCAATGGCAGCTTTCGTACGACATTTGTGTGTTGTCTTTTCTATGTTGGCCACTACTCGTTTGTATGCATTTTTAGAGCCCTGACAGGCTGATGAAGGAAGACTGAAGTCTTCTGAAAGCTATCATTACTAAGAAATGAAGCTGGTGTTATGACTTATGAACAGTGAACAGTGTCCCAAAATTGTATTTCAGAGTGAAAAATTGTTCTTGAAAATTGGAGATGAAAGTGGAATATTGATTTCAGTTAGATGTCATTTCCCACCCAAAACTGGCAAATTTTGGGACATTGGTTTTGAACAAACTTAACAATACTGTCCCAGGCTCTAGCTGAATAACATCAACATATAACATAATACTTTGTGTAAGCATCTCGTACAACTGTGTTGCTGTGATAATGAAATCAAAACACATGCATCCTGCATCCATGAAAGTGGATAGTAAGTAGAAAGAAGCATTTGTTGCCACATGTTAGTGATAATTGTGCAATTTCTTGGTAATTTTAGTTTGTATGAGAACGCGTAAGATTTAGGTGATTGAAACTAAACATGGAAGATAATTTTTAGGTCAATTTTTACTTTTTCTTTTTTAATGCTGTTCTTGATATTCCACTTCACTCAAAACACACCAGTTCATAAGTTATTTCAGGGCTTTCACAATAGCCATGTCTTTGTGGTCAATCATCCTCAGAGCAGCCTGAGTCAATTCCATTCATAACTTCCTTAGCCATATATCCCTGATCCTTTTTCAGGACAAGACATGCACTACTACCTGTATGCTGTGCCTGGCTCAAGATTCCTATATGTAGCCAGGCTGCCCTACCGACACTGGCAAAATGAATGCTTCCTTGAACAAAGCTAACCAAAGGTGCCATCAACTGTCTTAATCTGAACAGGAAGGAAACCTAGTTTTCAACATAGACAACAGCTTGTGTGAAGCTGTCACTTTCAGGGTGTGCACCACCCAGTGTTCATTTGTTAACATCAATAATGTGTGACCACGAAAGGAAACCCTTCTGAAGGTAACATCTCTCGCCTATTCTAAGATCCTGTTAACAATCCACTACCTTAACCCGCGCACCGACGGGGGTCTGCGCCACCTTAGTACCGACGGGGGGGGGGGGCGGATGACCGCCCCCCCAAGATCTCGAGAACGAAGCAAGATAGCGACAAGCGGTAAACGGCATCGCATACGCACGGACAAGGTCTACAATTTTTACAAAGGTCATTTTCAGGTCAGGTCAAAGATGACGTCACAGGGGTCGAAAAAGTCAAAATGGCGGCGCTAGATATGGAGAGGGTTTTTCTCGAATAACTTTCGAAGTAGTCAAGATAGGAACAAACTAAGGGCAGCATCGTGATCCTCTCGTCAATCCGCATCGAATGATATATATGTTGACCTCGAAAAGTCAAGGTCAAAGGTTGACCTCAGGTCACGTGACCTCGAGGTCATCATGTATATCATTCGATGCGTCTTGACGAGCTGAACACAATGAGACCATCCGCGCGGCTGTATCTTGTTCCTGTAAGGAGTTATTGGCAAAAAACCTTTGGTGACCTTTGATGACGTCACATGACCTTACAGCTGCCCAACAGCAAAACAGACCTCAAGGTAGTGAAGGTTGATCGTATGTTAAGTCATGTATGGTATATGGGGCCATTCCGACCCGTTTTAGTGGTAAAAACAGGGAGTTGATTTTTCCCCCATTGACTTATAATGGGGAGGTCGCGAAATTGACCTGACCTTAGGTCACCGACATCAAAATTCCGAGATATACAAATTGTAGCTACTAATGACCTAATAACATCCTGCGACTTTCAAAGGCCTCCGACATCTACTGTAGCTCTGGCACGGTGACAAATTTGCAAAAAAGTGACTTGAGGTTGGGTCATTCAAAGTGACCTGGTGACCTGACCTTTAAAGTTAGGAGGTTCAAACCTGCACACCCTGTGTAAAATTGATGAGAGAATAGTCATACCAAATTTCGCGGCGCTACGCGCCGCGGTTTTCCCGCTATCCGCGAAAAACCTCAGGGGGGGGGGGGCGGATATCCGCCCCCCCGTCGGTGCGCGGGTTAATATTAACAGGTCTTTTAAATAACCATGCATTAACTATTCCTCTGATAATGCCTGTTATGTTTTCAAATAGGTTCATGTTCTTTCATTCTGATTTTTCAAAGATCAGTATCACTTGAGTTTGTTTTTATTGCAAGTGTGATGCATGTAATTTCATCATGTTTTCTCAGATCGAAGATCCTGCTCGCAGCTATGCCTCATTGCCTACCATGGCCAAAACCTATTTGAGGTTTACCGTAGTGTTCTCCGTCTGATTGTTATGTGTTGAGGATGAGCTGAATGTTACTGATATTGATACCTGATATCTAATTGTGGTCAATGTTTAGTGTAATACCGTGACATCTTCCAATGCCAAAGTTTATTTCCAACGAGCCAAAGCTTATTTGCATTGCAATTACGAGCGGTAGTGTGATGTGTGGAACGTGTAGTAAGTACCATTTGGAACCACTTACTCTGTAACCCAAAGTGGCATGTTTGCATATATGACAATGTTCAGTGTTCATTGTCTTTAGATAATAAAAGCATTGGCATACCAGGACGTGGATTGTTCGGTAGTCGCCTAAAATGGCATCAGAGCTGCAATTTTGACACCATCGTGTTCGTGATGCTCAGCCACGTCGAATGAAATGCTTTTTGTATTTTGTGATGTTGACCTCCGTCCAAGGTCAGGTCAGGTCATTACCTCATGGCTCATGATGAGGTCAAGTTGCACGTTATTCAATTCGGCAGGTCTTTCTGAGTCTATTTGTCTCTTTTCCGTCTAAGATCACTGTCAGCACCAAAATAGCTGTCTCTATATCCCCCCCCCCATCGGCTTATAATGGCCAGATCACCTGACCAACCTGACGTTAGGTGACCCTTAGGAGAAATCCGAAGTTAACGACTTTTGAGAATAAGGGAGTTTGATAAGTTCTGTAAGTTTCATCTACCTGTGATAGATCTCCTTGAATTGATGGAGTTGCTATGTTACGACGTTTTTTAGACCGTGCAGAGGTTCACTTATGACGTCATAGGTCAGTGACCTGACCTGACCTGAAAATGAGGTTGGTGCCGCAAAATCCGGCTTGAATCAAAGGTCAGGCATACCAACTTACAACCCTCCATCACCAGCGCGCTCACCCCTACTTTACTTTGCAGCAATGGTTTGCCGCACATTAACCCGCGCCCCGTAGGGCTACCGGCGGACCCTACCACCCGTAGGGGGGGGGGGGCCGTTTCGGCCCCCCCTAAGATCTCGGAAAGTTACCGGCCGATTTTCAAAATTCAAACAGCCTTTGATAGCCCTACCCGGGAACTACCTTGTGACCAAATTTCATTGACCTAGGTCAAACCGATGACGTCACAGGTCAGGTCAAAGGTCAGATTTTCACCGTTCACAGGCAATTCAAGAAATGTGCTGTGAAATCGAGTAAATTGGTAATTTATTGAAAACCATCGATGGTATATTGTTCGTCAAACACATGCTTTGCTATCTGAGGTCACTGATACCAGGTCAGGTCACAGCGAGGTCAGGTCACCGGGGGTCACAATATGAATGTGTCGTGTGATACATGTTTTATGGTCCATTTTACATGATAAATGCGATTATGTGGGTTAGACAGCCTTTGGGGCCAGCCTAGGTCACGTTTTGGTGAAGGTCAGGTCAAGGTCAGGTCAAATTAGGTCAAATTTCAAAGTTGATATTTTTGCATAAAATGGGTATCCATTCGATGCAGCTCGTCACGGAGAGTCTAATGGTGGTCTTTGTTTTGCTCTACGAGTTCTAGAATTGCCAAAAATTGAGTTTGAAAATTTGACGTCATCATTTTTGAACAGTTTTTTCGCTATAACTTGGCCAAAAAACGAGGTATCGATCTGAAATTTGGTATATAGATAGAAGACGGTAGGTACTATCACATATATTCCGGTTTTTTCGAAACTCAAAATTTTTTTTGGATTTTTTGGCTAATATATCCAAAAAATGCTTTTTTGATTTTTGGGGATCAAAACTCAAAAATTTTAAAAATCCGAGATAGCAGTTTTGTAGCCCTGTCAATTCTACACCTTTTATGTCTTGATCATTTTTCTGTATCTTCAAAGCTGTAGGCCTGACAGGTCTTCTTGCGAAGGTCTTTTTTCGGTCGAAAATGACAGAACATGACGTCACTCTGACGTCATTTGTGGCCAACCTATCACAGCCTCTGGAAAAATTTTTGGTCACAATGTGTAAAATTGATGTCCGGAGGGGTCCTGAAAGTTTGGTGGCGATATCTCCAGCCGTTTAGGAGATATCGACCGAAAAGGACAGGGGGGGGCCGTTTCGGCCCCCCCCCTACGGGGCGCGGGTTAACGATAAAAGTTTTAATCTGTCCGAGATTCGAACACAGGACCTTCCGATGTATCAGAAACATGGGGTCATATATAGACGAATATCTCGAAAACGGTTGGATGGGCTTGAACTTTTTGACCCAAAAATGGAAATAAAAATGTTGTAGCTATCTTTTGAAATACTTTGTATGTGGATGCCCACACTACGAAACCTTGAAAATCGAGCGCGAAAAGTCGCATTTTAACACGCAACCCTATGGGCTAGTAGGAAAAGTCACGCCCATGCTGCCATATGACTTTGGAGGGGGCTGGTCGCGACAACTGACACGACAGGAAGCAGCCTCGCCCACATCATGACCAAGCTGGAAGCGATCGGTCTGAGCATGAGTCAGGTGAGAGGACAGGGCTATGACGGTGCCTCAAACATGAGTGGAAAGTTCAGGGGTGTCCAGGCTAAAATAGCAGAAGTTCGGTCGCTCGCTGTGTACACCCATTGTGCCAGTCATCGCCTGAACCTGGCCATCGCACAAGCGTGCAAAAACAAAGACGTGTCTCAACTGATGGGTCTCATCAGCAACGTCAACGCGTTCTTAAAGAGCTCTGCGGCAAGGACCGCCAAGCTTCAGAGCCATGTAGAGGACAAGTATCCTGCTGCGCGAACAAGAAGGCTGAAGCCTCTGTGGAACGCCATGACACACTCTTTCTGTTCCACGACCTCCTGCCGGCAATTGTGGCGACACTGGAGGATGTGAATCAGTCAGCAGCCCCTGAAGCCAGGGTATATAGAACAACGGGTACACCAACGACGCGGAAAGCGCCCATTTTACCTGGACAAGTTACAGGGTAGGTGATATATTTTTTGTTTATCGAAAAAAATAGAGTATTCCATTCTGAAGAGTAAAGCCAAATTCATAAAGCAGTTATTTTTAAATTATATGTACCAGAAATAACATACTAACCATAGTTTAAAACTTAGTTTAAAGTTAGTTGAAAAGCGTATAGTTGATACTAAAATGGAAGGAATCCATGGAAGGCGGAAATGGCGCAGCTGTTTCATTCTTTAAATGTGTTCGCAAGCAGGATTTACGTGATGCTAGCGACATCTATGAATGTAATCGTGAATGCTGATTGGCTGAGCGAGTCCGTGAGCAGTATCACTAATTAACGCTTGTACAGGGTTGAGGCAATGTGCGCATGCGCAGGAACTTGTGCTCTCATGGAGGGGCTTTTGGTACCTCGGGCAGCGCCCAATGCTTTTTGGACCTGTTATGCCCTCCGCATCGAAAAACGCTAGATAGAAAGGTTGTAGAGGAAGCTTGAGGCTACCTTTCCCCACAATAATATTGGCACTTTATGTATTAGCTTACGTATGAGGCTCGCTTGAAAAAGGTCGATTTAACATGGAAACCCTATGGGGTAGTAGTTTTTGAGCGCCCATTTGGCCTAATGCTACCAACTGTTACTGGCTACCCCTGCCTGAAGCAGCATCAACAGCGCGATGCCAGCTCCTAGGCATCAGGTCATTAACCCGCGACCTGGTGGGGGGGGGCTATTTTTTGCCCCCCCCTCCAGACTTTTCGATATATCTCCAGAACCGCTGCGCCGATCGTCACCAAACTTTCAGTACCCTCCCGGACATCAATTTTACACTTTGTGACCAAAATTTTTTCCAAAGGCTATGATAGGTTGGCCGGAAATTACGTCAGAGTGACGTCATGTTCTGCCGTTTTCGACCCAAAAAAGGGTTTCGCGGGAAGAGCTGTCAGGCCTATAGCTTTGCAAATACAGAAAAATGATACAGACATAAAAGCTGTAGAATGAACAGGGCTACAAAACCGCTATCTCGGATTTTTGAAATTTTTGGATTTTGTCCCCCAAAAATCAAAAAATAATTTTTTTGGATATAATAATCGAAAAATCCAAAAAGGTTTTGGAATTTCGCAAAAACCGGAATATATGTGATAGTCCTTACCGCCTTCCATCCACATACCAAATTTGAGATTGATACCTCTTTTTTTGACGAAGTTATAGCGAAAAAACTTAAAAATTGATGACGTCAAAATTTCAAACTCATTTTTTAGCAATTCTAGACCCCGTAGCGCAAAACAAAGACCACCATTAGACTCCCCGTGACGAGCTGCATCGAATCAATACCCATTTTATGCAAAACTATCAACTTTAAAATTTGACCTTTTTTGGCCTGACCTTGACCTGACCTGACCTTGACCTGCACTTCACCAGAAAGTGACCTAAGCCGTACCTGATAGTCTTATAACCAACACCATTGAGTTGGGAATGAAAAATTGGCCATAAAACATGCATCACACAACCTTAGTAAAGTTGGGCTCATGTGACCTGACCCGTGACCCTTGGTGACCTGACCTGTGACCTGACCTGGTATTGTCAGTGACCTCTAATAGCAACATATCTACTAGGCAACTGACGCCCTATCGCTGATTCTAGACAAAATGCGTTTTCCTCGGTGTTATAGCGCATTCCCTAGAAGACCCGTGAACGGTGAAACATTCCATCTTTGACCTGACCTGTGACGTCATCGGTGACCTCGAGGTCATTGAAATTTGGTTTCCCTCGACAAATTTGACAGGCCTTTCGAACGCCGTTTGAATTTTGCGGATCAGTCCAGTAGTTTCGGAGATACGAGGGGGGGGGGGGGCAAAAAATAGCCCCCCCCCCACCAGGTCGCGTTATAAACAGACCCCACCAGGGCGCGGGTTAAGGTGCTCATGGCGTTGGCCGCCTGTGTTCACGTGTTCGGCGTGACCCTGCCACTTTCAAAGGCTCTGCAGAAGGAATCGCTGACCCTGGAGGAGGGAATTTGCATGGTTCAAGCTGTTAAAGATGACCTTCAAGGGCTTCGGGAAAACTTTCAGCCTGTGTTCGAGGCGGCCACCGAGCTGAGCGACACGCTTCAGGTGGAAGTGACTGCCGCATGCTTGTAAAAAGCAGACCCAGCGGGCCAACGCACCAGCGGAGAACGCAGTGGACCATTACAAACGCAACGTCTTCCTTCCGGTCTTGGACGTTGTCACTAGTGAGCTGACCAGCAGGTTTCCGGACACCTACCCTGGTAAGGACCCGGCCCCCGCCGAAGTTAGTTGGTAGCACTGCTGCTCCACGGCGTACATTTCCTACCAGCCCATAGGGTTTACATGTTAAATGGCCTGTTTTCGGCGAGCGATATCTCGGTCAACCTTTGAAGGAATCTATGGTTCTTAGTCTCAAATGATAGATCGATGAATTTTCTTTCGACAATTCCTCTACCATTTTTCACGAAACCCAGCCGATCTTCTACGGCGTACAGGGTAAAGAATTCTCTGCACGCCAGCACCCGCGATCAAGCTCTCCGATCGTCGGCGCGCGGTCCTCGGTAGCGCAGTCGGTAGCGTATCGGGCTACGGATCCGAGGGTCGTGAGTTCGAATCCTGGGAGCGCCGCGTGATTTCGGCTAGAATTGAATGATGTAGATTCTTATTTCTTGAATGTTTGCATAATCAATTATTAATAGCTAATTGAATGTATCTGCCCACTAATCGGCCCCTAAAACCTGTTATTTAAGACATTTAACCCGGCGGCCGCTGGGCCTCCGCGCCACCCGCCGGCCGCTGGGGGGGGGGGGGGGCATAAAGTTGCCCCCCCTTTATTTCTGCGACGATATCGTCGCAACGCGACGAGATAGAGAGGCGAAACTTTGCACACATCTTCCTGAATACCTAGCCGAGGTTGTGTCCAAATTTGGTGTCGATCCCATTTGAAATGACGTCACAGTGACGTCATAAGTGAAATTATAGATTTGCGACTCTCATATTCCTCACGAAACATCACATATATGGGACCGAATATAAAGGGCCGATTATTGGTCAGAAACTAGATGGAAGTGTAGTAAGATGTTTTAGGATGACAGCAGGTGCTGTCTAGTTCATTTACAGTCGAGTTTCATGCTCAGCGTCATCAGAAACGGTCCATATCGGAAAACGACAAAACTTTATGACGTCACTGTGACGTCATCTTAGGTGCTACAACCACCAAACTTTCCTCAAACATTGCCTAGGTATTCATTTGAAGCTATGCCAAGTTTCACGTGCGTAGCTCATCAGGTTTCAGAGATATTTCACAAAACGTAAAGGGGGGGGGGGCAACTTTATGCCCCCCCCCCCAGCGGCTCGTGGGTTAATAAATGAATGTCACGTGCGCGTCACGACTGCCAACCATAAGCGCTACCATATACTAGTTTGAATTAAGTTTTTGCTAGTCCCGACCACATATAGTAGGTTTTCTAGTAGTCATACTAGAAATTCCTACCGAAGTTCGTCCTACCCTTCACTCAATATACCCTGGTAAGGACCTGCTGGTGATTCCAAGATACCTATAATAAACAGGTAGATCCGATCTTTTGAGTAAAGCCCTGGTAACGTCACTGATATTTCTTATATGGAGAATTTCACCCGTAAGGAAAATATTTTACATACAAAAATTTGTATGCTATTAGGAAAAAATATAATCTTTCAATTCCACCATGAAAATTATATAATTTAATTAATAAACTCGAAATCCTTTGAGTGTTTGTCCCAACCCCCTGCTATACCTTTGGTCACGTGACTACCATGATACACTTTGCATTTTACAAGGTTATGACTTAAACGGACCCTATTCCTGGCGGGGGGGGGGGCCTCAGGAGCCCCCCCTGAGGTTTTTTGGTTATTTCTCCCAAACGCGTTGAGCTAGGAAGCTCAAATTTTCTGACTTTTCCTATAAGGCTTCTACGCAACATGTCTGAAAATTTTGAGTTGATCTGACCTCAGGTCAGGTCACCAGAGGCGGTTTGGTGACCCTACCTCAGAAAAGTTTGCAATCACGCCAGAGCTAGAGTTTTTGACCGATCAATTTCTTCTCTTCAGGCTTTAGTTAGGGTACCAGTATGTGCAATTTGTATATCTCGGAATTTTGATATCGGTGACCTAAGGTCAGGTCAGTTTCGCGACCTCCCCATTATAAGTCAATGGGGGAAAAATCAACTCCCTGTTTTTACCACTAAAACGGGTCGGAATGGCCCCATATACCATACATGACTTCATATACGATCAACCTTCACTACCTTGAGGTCTGTTTTGCTGTTGGGCAGCTGTGAGGTCATGTGACGTCATCAAAGGTCACCAAAGGTTTTTGGCCAATAACTCCGTACAGGAACAAGATACAGACGCGTGGATGGTCTCATTGTGTTCAGCTCGTCAAGACGCATCGAATGATATACATGATGACCTCGAGGTCACGTGACCTGAGGTCAACCTTTGACCTTGACCTTTCGAGGTCAACATATATATCATTCGATGCGGATTGACGAGAGGATCACGATGATGCCCTTAGTTTGTTCCTATCTTGACTAATTCGAAAGTTATTCGAGAAAAACTCTCTCCATATCTAGCGCCGCCATTTTGACTTTTTCGACCCCTGTGACGTCATCTTTGACCTGACCTGAAAATGACCTTAGTAAAAATTGTAGACCTTGTCCATGCGTATCCGATGCCGTTTACCGCTTGTCGCTATCTTGCTTCGTTCTCGAGATCTCAGGGGGGCCGAATCGCCCCCCCCCCCCCCGCCAGTTTCTTGTCCCGGCGGAGCCCGCCAGGAATAGGGTTAAACGGAAGTAATAAATGCTGCAAATGTATTATTTATGATGTTTTAGGCAGCAATCGTGTGAATATATCCTGAAATTATCAATAATCTGCTGAAAAGAAGTCACGTGATGTTACCAGATTGTGCTCGGACAGCATCTTCTTGAATTTCGATTTTGAGTACTTTGTACCTTCATTGAGGCCTAATAACAGACGTTTTTAGTTATAAAATGAAGCACTAAATCTAATGAGGGCAAAATTTAATCATTTTTGCACTTTCAGGCCGGGCTATCCTGGCATGAACTTCGGCAAGTTTGTGTGTAAAGCCTATGGTGAAGGGAAAACTTCACGCCCGGCTGACGTCACAGACCTCGGCTACCAAATCGTGTCCGGTGGGAGCCGGGTGATTCCATCCCGACTAGGACACGTGACTTCACTTGTGCGCGCCGCCAAGGCCTATGAGGCTGACCTTCCGTCCCCCACATGCCTCGGGCCGGAGCTTGCGTCCTTTTTTCATATGAGTTTATTACAGAACAAAGGCAAACATGCACATTGCACAATACGGTCAGGCGTTATACACATTACCCGGACGGAAAACAAACACGAAACCAACCTCCAACTGTGCTCACAAGCATCAGGCATAATTACCCTCACCACCCCATCACAAGATTCCCTGCACATGCTACCATTCACTGATCCGACCTTGACCGCGGTCGCCGGTCGACTGGAGCTTGCGTTCTGGCGCGTCCGCTGGGCGGAAGTTGAAGAAAGCAAAAAGCCCAGTAAGTTCGGCGCTGGAGGCGCTAAGCCGATGTGCCCAAGACACACATCCGAACATTCACGCGCTCCTGAAAATTCTGTGTACGCTTCCGCACACCAGCTGCGCTGTAGAACGGACATTCAGCGCTCTCAAGAGGGTCAAAACAACTGGTCGGTACGCAGTATTCCGTCGGAAATCCAATTGCGAGTCGACAAAACATTCATACAGAAACCAAACATACCATATAAGATTAAGTTAGCTCAAAATCGGAAAATGTTTTCAAAGTGTGCTTATAATGTTCTTGTTAAACAAAAGGCCAAGAAGAATAATGCTGCCAATGAACGTCTTAAAGAAAAATGGATAGGTGAAATTGGTGCTTTTACGGAGGTTAGTTTGCAGGCACTAAACAAGTCGACTATATCGACAACCCTCATCTATCTTCATTTTCGAATAGTCAATAGAATATACGCGACTAACAAATATCTGTATAACATTGGCATCCGCGATAACTTTAAGTGCAGTTTCTGTGAGGTTGATACCGAAACAATCATTCATCTCTTCTGGCATTGCTCTGTTACACAAATATTCATAAAAGAAATACTTTCACATATAAAACAGGAATACAATACCTCAATCAATATCGACCGTCTGAAATGGTTTATGCTGAATGATCTTACAGATTTAGAAGTAACCATAGTGACGCTCAGCAAATTATGTATAAGTAAGGCAAAAACTAACTCCCGGAAACCGTCGTTGGAAGTTAAGCTCAATTGTCTAAAATTTGAAGTTTTGAAAGAATACTGCATCGCCAAGTCTCATAATAAGTTATGTATGTTTGAACAGAAATGGGGCGAGATCGGAAAATTGCTGAATTAACAAAAAAAAAAGCGATCGTGAACGTCTGGTCCTGGGGTGGCGGGGCCCGTGCCGCCCGCGGCGGGTGACCATTTGGCCTGTACCTACACACTTCACACACTCACATTACACACATTTACATAGACACATGTATATGTAAACCCGTGTTTACTGAAGGTGAATCGACATACTCAAAAGTGAAGAAAATTACATTGTATTTAGCTTTAGATTACATTTTAACAGAGCCAGGAGCGCAACCTCACTCCTAGAGCTCTCGATACCAGACTCCCCGCCCACAGTCAGCCGAACACCTCCGTGATCAGCTGAATGGGCGAAAACATAGTGCACATGAGATGCTCCGATCGCGGCATCCGCTATATAAAACATTATACTACTTGGTCAGTAAAGCCTCTAAGCATGAACAAGAGTGTTTACCATTCTAATAATATGCTGTACATAATAAAAAACATTTAATTACATTATCTAGGACAGCTTCGAGTTCATACCTGAAGCAACAATTGAATAGCAGACGATCACGCGCAAAACCGTTGAATTAAATTCCAGTCCAGACATCATATGGTCACCGGGCTCCTCTCGCCGGTGAAACAGATAAACTTTAATCGGCGCAAAGCTTACCGATTACACTTCTCCCTCCTTTGAATGAAAGGCGTGCACTTACATCTAGAAACACTCATACTCATGTGATAACATCAGCAGTTGCAGCACGCGCCACGCGACACCATAACACCGTGGTCGCTAGATGATGCCTGGCAGCATCCGGCTGACTTTGACTGGCAGTCAGCAACAACGAAAAACACAAACACGTCATCTCGCACAGCATCGCTCACTTATCAACTAGCTAGCTGAACAGGTATGGCTAACCGTCAATGATGGCAATGGGTACGCTGGGTCCCATCCCAAACACAGGTTAACCCGACCATGCTATTTACATCCCATGCCATGATGCTCTGAACAGGCTGCTAGAGGGCTCCTACTCAAACTGAGTTTAATGACATTGACATGTCAATCAGAAACGTCCCCAGGGATTGACCGAATCTAGCTCGACGCGCACACTCTCTTTCCATAAAGAGTTAAACAAATCTGTCGCACTCCGGCGCCAGGAGCCAACCGAATGTCTGCTGAGCTAGTTAAAAGGAAAATCAGGGCGACTGATTTTACGTTAATTTGAGCGCACCTCTTACCTCTTGCCTTTTGAAGCATTCATGTTAATCAGGCTACCTACAAGCCTGGAACAAAGCGATCAGGCGGTCGAGTCCGTCGCTCGGACCGTCTGGCTGGCACCGGCGGCGGTACCTCAGACCTCGGGGGTACCGGTCGACACTCGGGTGTCGGCACCGCCATCTGGTCTGTGCCGGACGATTGCTCCTCAATCGCCGGCTCCTTACCTTGCACAGCTGTGCCGGTGATGGGCAATCGTGCCCAGGCTGTGACACCAGCCGGGTCATCCGCTGACCCACTGTCCACGGAGACCGACTCTATCTCTGCTGGCGGCGTGGTCTGAGCGCGTGTCACCGGTGACGCAGCATCAGCACCAGCCCCATCCTGACTCTCAGTGACCTCTGGCTCAGGTGGGGTAACTATCGGCTCAGTTCGCGGCTTCAAACGATTATGGTGAACCAGTAATGTTTTCCTGGAGCCCGTGACCCTGATACGATAGTTCAAGTCCCCTACCTTTGCTACAATCACCGCAGCCTTCCACGGTCTCACAAACTTGTAATATTGTCCCTTAGGAACCACAGCTTTGTGCAAAAATACCAAATCTCCCTCTTTGTATTCAAACTCATTCATTCGTTTTTCGTAGAACCGTTTGTTTTTCCCATGTGAAGCGTCAGATACCTGTAGCGCATGCTTGTGTGCAATTCTCAATGACTCGCGTAGCTTATCTACATATTCTGTGACGGTCTGAGATTTGCTCGCGACTGGAACCTGGAGCTCAGCCTCCACAGGCAGGCGCGGCTCTTTACCGAACATGAGAAAATACGGACTGTAGCCTAGCGCACTGTGCTCGAGCGATCTGTACCCCAGCATCAACAATGGGAGGTGCTCGTCCCACTGATCATGATTGGCGTCGAGATACTTTGAAAGCATGTCGAGCAGAGTCCTCATCATCCTCTCGACCTTACCGTCACCCTCTGGATGATAGGCACTTATCTTTGTTTTCTCGATGCCGAAAAGACGACACATCTCGGCAATCACCTGCCCCGTGAAATTGGCGGCACAATCCGAATGGAGCTTCCTCGGGCACCCGTACCTGGAAAAGAATTCACTTACCAGAGTGGACGCTACTGTGGTGGCCGTCATATCCTTCAGCGGGAACACCTCACACCAGCGAGTGAAGTGATCGATCACCACCAACAAATGCTTATGACCACTCGGCGTCACTGGTAGGTTAGTCAGAAAATCGATCGCTACCGTCTCGAACGGCTCGGAAGCATGCAGTTCACCCAGCGCGGCTCTCGGTCTCGGCACCGGCTGACTTCTGGATGAACACCGCTCACAGCGCTTGCAGAACTCCTTGACGTCTGTCAACATCCCTACCCAGAAGAAGCGTCGGGTCACTGCTGCGTGTAACCTGTCCGGTCCGGGGTGACCGGCGGTCGGGCCGCTGTGCAGTGACGTCAGCACACCGGTCACGAGAGATCGCGGAATCACCAGCTGCAGCTGAAACTCATCTCTCGCCCTCCTGCGGTACTTTCGGTACAGGACACCGTCAAGAAGGGTCAGTCGGGACCACTGCCTCAGCAGGGGACGCAAGGACCTGTCGACACTGCGGCGATGTGGACGCTGTCCCGAGGAAAGATGCTTCACGATCTCTGAAATTGTTGCGTCCTTACCTTGCTCGTCTTTCATGAAACTGGTGGACCACAGATTCGCATTGATCTGATGGCACCGCGCTTCCTCAGTCTGCACGCCTGCGTCAGCTGTGCTCTCGGGGCGCCGGCTCAGACCATCAGCTGCTGTATTAGTGGCCCCCGGGCGATAAGAAATGTCAAATTGATAATTTCCCAAAACTTCAAACCACCTGGCTAGCATGCCGGTGGGGTTCTTAAAATTCAATAACCACTGCAGACTACTATGATCAGTACGTAGTTGAAATCTCGCTCCCTGAAGGTAGTGGTTAAAATGTTGCACAAAATGAACACACGCTAATAGCTCACGCTTCGTGGTAGAGTAATTTCTCTGTGACTTTGACAGCGTCTGGCTGCCGTACGCGACTGGACGCTCGACACCATTCTGCACCTGCAGCAAAACGGCTCCCATACACTCTCCACTGGCGTCCGTCTCCAAAATGAATGGACCTGCCTCTGAATCAAAACGCGGAAACGCAAGCACTGGTGACTCGCATAAGGCCTTTTTCAATGAATCAAAAGCAATTTGAGCGCTGTCCGACCATTCAAACTTTTGATCCTTAATCGTGAGGCGGAACAGCGGCGCTGCAATATCCGCAAAGTTTTTAATGTACCTTCTAAAGTACGAAGCTAGCCCAAGAAAACTGGACATCTCCTTGGCTGATCTGGGCACAGGCCAGTCACGTACCTTCTCTACCTTGACAGGATCGGCCTTGATACCCTCCCCTGACACTTCATGTCCCAGATAGGTGACCTTTTTCCGGAAAAACTGACACTTTTTCAAGTTCAAAGTCAACCCTGCATCCATGAGACGACTCAAAACACAATCCAGTGACTCCAGAACACTCTGAAAAGTTGACCCGTGCACAATGATGTCATCAAAGTAACTGACACATTTTTCCGGTGCAATATCCCCTAACACTATGTTCAGCAGACGAGCACAGCTCGCTGGCGCTCCTGCGAGACCAAAACAAACCCGTGTGTACTGCAGACACGAGAAAGGTGTCACGATCGTTGCCTTTTCTCTGTCCTCCGGTGCAATTGACATCTGATGGTAAGCCGAGTTCATATCAAGGGTACAAAATAGCGACGATCCCGACAGCGCATCTAACGTGTCATCAATTCTGGCTATCGGATAGGCGGGGACTCGCGACACAGAATTCAATCGACGCAAATCGGCTACTATTCTCGCCGACCCGTCCTTCTTACGAACCACGCAAATTGGTGACGCCCACGTGCCCTCTGACTCCTCTAAGATCCCCTGTCTGACTAACTCGTCTAGCTGAGCCTTCACCTCCTCTTTGAGGTGCGGCGGAATTCTGCGTGGGGCCTGTCTGATCGGAGGGCTGTCACCCGTATCGATACGGTGCTCCACCAGAGTGGTGTGGCCCACGTGACCATCGAACATTGACTCGTACTTTTTAAGGACGCGAAAAAGGGCAGCTCTCTGTGATGACGTTATATCTACTCCCTCTAAGTTCACTAATTCTTCCAAGTTCACAGACTCTTTAAGCTCAGACTCTTTTACTTTAGGCTCCTCTGAAAACCCTACCTCTAACTGAGCCAGCTCAGCGTGCTTGGGTACAGTAACAAAACGATCAGAGTTGTTTCGCAATACTAATGGAACGCTCGTGCCAGACACTTCCACTATGCTCCTCACAACCTCTAATCCCGGTTTATCCCAAGAAGGTTCAATCAGAGCAGAACCCCTGTAGTCACAATTGTGAGAAAATCCACGAACCACCGTCTCACTACCGGGTGGAACGGTAATATCTTTGCCCAGAACCACGGTTCCTACAGTCACTGCCTCCGCTGAAACAGATCGAACTGCCTCCGACGGCACAAAGCTCAGGCATTTCCGCTGCAGATCTATTACACACGGTTGCACGTGCTGAAGGAAATCAATGCCAAACAGGCAGGGCACATCAATCACATCTGACACATAAAAGGGAACAGTCTTTTGTACGCGACCTATCTGAACGGAAAGGACAGTTCTCCCTAGGAGAGGCAACTGTTCCTGCGCGGCCGTCCGCGCCCGTGTCGCTGTCATACTCAAAGTGGCGTTCGGTAAAGCATCAAACACTGCCTTATTAATGATACTTATCGTTGAACCCGTATCCAACAAACAGTTACACTCAACCCCACAGATCCTAGCCGGGAAGGTCATATCTGGGTTGAGCTGTACGCTGTCACCAGCATCACTTACTGTTCGGGTGTTGCCGCGGGACCCGGCCTCGGGCTTTGACCTGGGCCCCGGTCGGCGTTTCCCGGCGGATCTTGGCACACGGCTGCCAGGTGTCCCTTCTTACCACACGAGTGGCAGGTGCTATCACGAAAACGGCATCGGGACCGCACGTGATCAGCACCACCACAGGCCCAGCAGGCGCGCGCCGGCGCCTCGTTTGCCCGGGACGGCTGCGACCCGCGGCGCCGTCCGGTCCGCTCGGGGCGTCCGGGGCCGTCCAGACGCCGCTCGAGCTGCTCGATGCGATCGAGTATCAGGCGCAACATCGGCGCCTGCACCTCTACCTGACGCACTGACGCGCTTCGCAGCACCTCAGCGCTGCGGATATTGCTCACCTTTTGCACGGCGGCTGGGAAATCAGTAATTCCCGCCATCACAATCTCTGAGCGATATTTCTCGGGGACGGCTGACAGAAAGTAGTTAAAAAGTAGACCATCGGTCGGCTGATCTGGGAAGGAGCGCCTTACCAGAGACTTAAACCGCACAAGGAACTCGTCCAGAGACTCGGCGGGGTCATACTTTAACTCGGTCAGACGAATGTGCGCGTCGATTGTGGTCCCCACTGTGAACGTTTCCCGCAAACCATTGAAAACGCTGTCCAGGGATCCCTTCTGACTCGAGCTCAGAGCATCATAAGCATCCCGTGCAATGCCTTCTAGGGTCAGTGGCAGAAAAGAAAGCTGCTGTCCCTCATCCCAGCCCTGAAGCCGACCAAACGTTTGAAAGTCCTCACGGAAACGGGACAATGAGCCCTTCCCACCGAAACGGGGTGCCGGTACAATAAAAGAACTCATTTTAAATTCCTGCTTAGGTACCACATTAACTGGTTAGCCAAACCTGACCTAGCTTTACAGTGAACTCTAATATCATTTCCATTGCGTATTTACTTTGATTTTTCGCACGTTGCCCTGACACCACTACTGAATTGTTCATCGACAAACACTCAAAACACAGTTCACCGACCCCGAAATCCCAGTTCCCCAGGCACAGTACCGTGAGTGCAGTGACGGCCAGTCCCCTCCATCCGGCGCCTTGTCTGCTGCTCCTCGAATCAGCTGACGGCTGACGCGATCCAGTGCAGCGCCAACGGGCCGCAGAGCTAGGCAGAGCTCCAAGCCGAGTCGCGGTGGGCGATACGGCCGGCTGGTGCCGATCACCAGCAGCGAGGAGGTCGGACACCAATCGCTATGGCGGTGCCGACTCGTCACTCGCTCACCACTCGCGCACCAAATCACTGAACACTGCACACTGAGCTCGCAGGCCGCAGCAGCGCGACGGCTGGGCCGAGATCACCACAGGCCACTGCGCACTGATCGCTGTCTCTCAGCCTCCTCACGGACGTCACCTCCATCACAGCTGAGACTACAGAGTGCAGATAGCCGGTACCACGAAGATTGTAGAAGTAGGGAAACAGCGCGGTCCAGGACTAGGCTCCTCTTGCTTCGATAGCCCTGGGCTGGTCGATCTCCATGACGGCTCGTAACTGGTCCATCTTGCGATCAACTTGCTGAATAAATGTGTTGCAGCAATGGCGCTCAGTCGACACTTTCCAAGCCAAGTGGACCGAGGATCAGTCGACCGTAGCACAGCTCAAGAAGCGGAGCTCAGTGCTAGCGGGAGCAGACGGCACTGCTGGGCAGTCGCCGTGCAGCGGCCAACATGTCGCAGTCTTCAGTCGGGACAAAAGGCGACGTCGACCGACCTTACCGGCTAACTGACAACTCGTCAGAGTGTTGCAGAGCCGGAAAACCAACAGCAGACATCTTGCACTGGCGATAGCTTTTCCAAAGATTTCAAACAGTCAGTTGAAATCTTGAATTCTTGAGGCCGCGAAAGCCGAGAACGTCGGTTCGGGCTCCAAACTTCATTTCGACTAAGTCGATCCCACCGCTGCCACCAAATGTAAACCCGTGTTTACTGAAGGTGAATCGACATACTCAAAAGTGAAGAAAATTACATTGTATTTAGCTTTAGATTACATTTTAACAGAGCCAGGAGCGCAACCTCACTCCTAGAGCTCTCGATACCAGACTCCCCGCCCACAGTCAGCCGAACACCTCCGTGATCAGCTGAATGGGCGAAAACATAGTGCACATGAGATGCTCCGATCGCGGCATCCGCTATATAAAACATTATACTACTTGGTCAGTAAAGCCTCTAAGCATGAACAAGAGTGTTTACCATTCTAATAATATGCTGTACATAATAAAAAACATTTAATTACATTATCTAGGACAGCTTCGAGTTCATACCTGAAGCAACAATTGAATAGCAGACGATCACGCGCAAAACCGTTGAATTAAATTCCAGTCCAGACATCATATGGTCACCGGGCTCCTCTCGCCGGTGAAACAGATAAACTTTAATCGGCGCAAAGCTTACCGATTACATATATACTACTTAAACACACGTGTACCTGCATAAGCACTCACACACGCCAAAGAGGGAAAAAATACGCAAACGAACACTCATAACACGAACACACACTAACACATCCAGACGCCTGCATATAGCCGTATCTCAATGTGTGTCAGAAATGAAAATCAAGGCCCTATATACCAGGTAGGGTCGTCCGGCGATTCTACCTTTTCGTGACGTCAGCTCGTGACGTCATTTGGAGTCAAGTCTCGAGGCCCCGTTCAATCCCCATGTAAATGAGCGATTTTCGAAGCACTGTAGTATGAAGTCTGCACAAGATATATTAAACCTAAGCATCTTATCTGAAAGAG
The DNA here is from genome assembly GCF_019059575.1 of Amphibalanus amphitrite. Classification (NCBI taxonomy): domain Eukaryota; kingdom Metazoa; phylum Arthropoda; class Thecostraca; order Balanomorpha; family Balanidae; genus Amphibalanus; species Amphibalanus amphitrite. The sequence goes on along the minus strand of NW_024882412.1, from coordinate 193,363 downwards.
CAGACAATTTTCTGCAAGTTATCTATTACGTGTTTTTCAATAAATCTTTTGCTTTTTTCACAAAAGCGTAAAATGTCCCCCCATGTCTCCGCAGCCTCCCTGCCGCCGGCCGCCGCGCGGTCGCGGTAGTGTAGTGGTTAGCATGCCCGCGCAGTATTCCGAAGGTCCCGAGTTCGAATCTATGCGGTGCGGAACTTTTATTGCAATTCCAAGCTGAATATACGCACATCCATAATAAATTATTATTCGTATAGCTTAACTGTCACCAAGCTATCCATATAAATTGACTTCACCCAAAATATCGGCAAGATTCTATTAAAATATAAATTCAAATATGGCGGCTTGGACTGCCGCGTGCGTTAGGCTCCGCCCATAGCTCCGCCCACATGCGTGACGTCATTCGTGTTAGTGGACACGCGCGGAGATAGGGGACGACATGGGCCTGATGAAAATACTTGCTCGTATTTTTTTTTCGGCGATTGTGATGTGTTATTTTTTTCCTTTCGCCTATACATAGATATAGAAGTATCGTGTTGATCCAATTGTGGATTTGATTATCGTTTGAAGGCAAATACACACACCAAAAAAAAAAAACTGTCGGTCCACCATGGGGGAGTTTCGCCTCGAGGGTCTCCTCCTCATAGAGATCCACAAGAGGATCCCTCTCGACGCGGCATCAGTCGTCAACAAGTATCTTAGGAAGAGGAGGACTTACTGCACCCGTCAAAAATGAGACCGATCAACCGTCGTCTGCAGGTAAATCACCCGGCTATTCCAAATGTATCATTTCAAGTTGGATCTTATTGATAATCGTGAGCAAGTGTCTCCTGACAGCATGCTCATCGTCATAATCAGAGATCAGGGCAAGATCACTGTATAACACTTAACAGTGTATATGATGATGCGTCAATTGTGCTTAAGGTAACGCTGAATGAATGTCTCAATTATTGGACATCAATTTTTTCTATCAGCTGTAACGGACATGGACGCATTTGCTCTTAATTTCCTAGCGATTATTTCGTCGACTAGAGATCTCGTTTCAGTTGTCCGTTTTGAACGCAAGATGACTTTTCGCCAGCCCGGGGTGTCTTTCTGACCTACTGTTTCCCTTCCTCCTACAGGGATAGCGACGGTGAGCTCGGCTTCCCGGCCTCCTGCGACGGCCTCTTATACGGCCTTGGCGACGGCCTCGACGGGACGCCGGGAGCACCAGAAGGCAGATGACTACGGCCTGCAGAGCTGGAAGTGGAGAGGCCACTCCGGCGACTCCCACGGGCCCCAGCCCGGGGTGGAGCGGACTCAAGGACCAGCCAGGTGAGCCGGGCTCTCTCGTGGCGGCCTTGCTCGTGGCCGAACCGGAGACGCCGACCCGGACGGATTCCCGGGCGGCTACAGAGCGCTGGGCCGGGCGGGACCGGGTACCTGGGCTGACCCGGACCAGGGTATATTGAGTGAAGGTTAGGACGAACTTTGGTAGGAATTTCAAGTATAACTTCTAGAAAACCTACTATATGTGGTCGGGACTAGCAAAAAGTTAGTTTTAATTAGAATATGGTAGCGCTTATGGTTGGCAGTCGTGGCGTGCACGTGACATTCATTTCTTAAATTTCTTAAATAACAGGTTTTAGGGGCCGATTAGTGGGCAGATATATTCAATTAGCTGTTATAATTGATTATGCAAACATTCAAGAATCTACATCATTCAATTCTAGCCAAAAGCACGCGGCGTTCCCAGGATTCGAACTTACGACCCTCGGATCCGTAGCCCGATACGCTACCGACTGCGCTACCGAGGACCTCGCGCCGATGATCGGAGAGGCGGATCGCGGGTGCTGGCGTGCAGAGAAATCTTTACCCTATACGCCGTAGAAGATAGGCTGGGTTTCGTGAAAAATGGTAGAGGAATTGTCGAAAGAAAGATTCATCGATCTATCATTTGAGACTAATAACCATTGATTCCTTCAAAGGTTGACCGCACAGGGGAGCACTGCCGCTTCAACCCTATTGGCCGTAGTGTCTAACGGTGGCGGCCATATTGCGCAGACCAGAAACCGGCTGCCGCCTGTGTTGAGGAATAGGGAATTCGGGACCTCGATTTACGTTTGCGGTCGCCGTATCCGTTACGTTCAAGTTACGTAGATACGGAACCCGGCATCTTACGCAGAATTGAGTGGGAAACACGATGGTATCTTCAGAATTCCTCAAATTCACTCGCCGGACCTACATTTGCCCCGGCCGAGGGGGTTGATTGAACCCACCTAGCTAATGCGCCGCTAATTTAACTAGAATTAAGCGGTAAAGTGGTCGTATGCGGCAAAGTGTAATGCAGAGTGACTGGTAGGAACCAGCTTTAAAGGTCTCAGGTCAACCGGTGACCTCTGAGGTCAGGTCAAGTGATCTAAGGCACGGGTTCGGTTTTTGGTAAATAACTTCGCCAAAAATGGCTGTAGAGCCGCGATTTTGGCATCATCGTGTTCAGCTAGCTCAGGCGCATCGAGTGATATACTTTTCGTTCGGGTCAGGTCAACTTAGGGTGTTGGCCTCAGGTCAAGGTCAGGTCAGCACCCCCAGGTCACGAAGCTGGTCGAAAGAGGTCATGTCGCATATCATTCGATTCGGCAGGTCTTCCTGGGTCCATTGGTGGCTTTCCCGACTCGCTAGCTCAATTTGATCGGGAGTTATTGAATAAAAATTGTGACCCTTGTGACGTCACAAATGACGTCACGCAAGGGCAACAATGCAAATCTGAAGCATAGAATCTTGCAAGGAGTGCATGAAATCATGTTTCTATATGCTTGAGATAGTTTCAGATCATTCTCGGCGCCAAAATAGCATCTTTCATATTTCCCCATTGGCTTATAAGGGTTTAACGTTTTAGTTCCTTGTATCTGAGGATTTTTTAGGATTTCATCTTGTTCTCCACTCAATTCTGCGTAAGATGCCGGGTTCCGTGTCCACATAGCTTGAACGTAACGGATGCAGCGACCGCAAACGTAAATCGAGGTCCCGAATTCCCTATTCCCCAACACAGGCGGCGCCCGCTTCCTGGTCTGCGCAACATGGCGGCCCGGCACCGTTGGACACCATCTGGCGGCCGATGCGCCTTCCACATTATATATCGGGGTTACATGAGCACAGTAAATACGTATTTAGCCGCTAATTCGAATTAGGAACGCATTACCGACTCATGTAGCCACCTGCTAGTACGAATCGGCGATCCGATCCGCGGTTACATGAGCAAAGCAAATACGTATCACGATCGGATTCACCGCTAATGCGAATCAGGAGCGTACTACCGACTCATGTATCCACCTGCTAATACGAATCGGCGGTCCAAACAAAATCCGCTGAGAAAGAGGCTTAGAAGCGAATAGGACCAAGATACGTATTACAGGAACTATTTCTTTCCAAAAAGAAACATTAAAATGCAAAATAATAGGTATTTTTTTCATTTGCTTCTTTTGAAATAATAATTAAAAAAATATGTCGGTATTTTGTCAATAAATATAGTGAAAACCAAAAAGAAAATATCAAAGTACTTTCAGTTGAAACATTTTTCTGACAGCACTACAGACGAATCAAGAGAGGCAAGTGCCCAATGAGTCAAAGCAAGACAACGTTATGTTCAACTTTTTTTGTTAAGTTAATTGAGGATGTTCTGAGCAGATTAAATGCAAAAAAGACATGAGATATTAAATTTTTAATTCAGTCACCTCTATTGTTACGGAAGTGCGCCACATTTGTATGCTATTCCGTTTGTAATGCGCATCGGGCCGAGAGCCAAACTAGACCCGTTTGACGTCACTGATACGAATTTGCTCATGTAGTCGGTGCACTGAATGCGTTCTTGGGGAGCTGATGCGAATTAGCGTAGTGCGTATTTGGAACGGATCGCTCATGTAACCGAGTTATTCGATTCGGGCCGTATTTCACAAGAACTATTCTTTGCTGACTGGAAGCGTCAAAATGCAAAATAATAAGCATTTTTTTTATTGGCTGCCTCGTAGAAAATAGCAAAAAAATGTTGGTATTTTGGTTTAGTCTTTGCATGTGAAATAAAATGAATGAAATATTTTGATAGATAATTTTTTCTGACCACCCTGCTGTCGCTGCATGGCGAATCAGTGCCCACTGACTTAAAACAAGAAAACTTTGTTTTCATTTTTTGATTTCATGTTAATTTTAAATGTTTTTGAGCCTATCAAATGATAAAAGTATTTAAAATTTAGTTCAGTCGTCTCGGTAAATGCCGCAACTGCGCCATGACTGTACGCTAATCCTATTCCGTTTGTGATGCGCATTACCGGCCGTCGAGGAGTCAGCCCGGGTGAGCCAAACAAGATCCGTTTGACGTAGATAAAACGAATTAGTCTCATGTAACCGGTGCCGTAGATACGTTTGTGGGGAGCTGATGCGCATTAGCGTAGTGCGTATTTGGAACGGATCGCTCATGTAACCCCGGTAATAGAGTTCAGTGGTTGACCGAGATATCGCTCGCCGAAAACAGGCCATTTAACATGTATGATGTAAACCCTATGGGCTGGTAGGAAATGTACGCCGTGGAGCAGCAGTGCTACCAACTAACATCGGCGGGGGTCTCGCCACGCTGACCCGACGTCAAACGACCTCCAACACCACCCGCCAGACAGAGACCATGAACCCGGTCGAGTGTCCGCCCGTCGCGCGCCGACTGTTGTTTTTTTTTTCTGCGGCATGGCACTGGAACCTGAAAGGCCCACGCCGGTGGCCTCCGTATTGAAATGGTAGCCTAGCGGGACCACCTTTGATAAGTTCACCTTTGATAAGACTGTGATAAGTTCTGATCATTGTGTAATGTGTTTGTTTGTACTAACGTGATTTTCCATGATCTGCCATATTTGTGAATTGCCGTAGAATTATTGTGAGCTTGAGAGCAAACTAAGTTCAGTTTAAACTTGTTTTGTTAAGTCTCGTGTAGTTCGAAAAAGTTTTGGCTCCTGATGTATAAATAAACGACTTACACTTAAAAGCTTGCACTTAAAACATCCAGTTTAACTTTCATAACCCTTTACAGTTAGAAGAACGTTATGGAACCAACCTTTAAAACTATTAAGGCACCAACTAGAAATGACGCAATCCCGGAAAATAGAAGCATGGCAGCGTTTCCAGCGCCTTATACATTTTGGAGATCACTGCACCTAGTTCGGCTATTATCCATCTACCACGGCAGCGCCACTGGCCCGACCGGCAAACTAGTCAGTAGTCACTCAACTTATTCACTCTCATTCAACTCATCCACTTATCACATCGTCCTTTTTGTGTTGGCCATCAGACAGACGACGCTTGACACCAAGGCCCTAAATACAAGGTTGCACGGACTAATTTCTACTAAACCTACCAGAATATAGTTTCACGGTGGGATATTTTAATAACTATTCAATCAAACACTCTTTATTATTTTTTCGTTATCATTTATAAGCAATTTTATAAATTGACTTTCAATTTGCTTGCCTTTTACTGGCAAAATAACTTTCTAGTATTAGGTCAACATAGTTGTGTAGCAGTAGGAACCATATCTGGCAAAACCCCAATGCCTACATACAGCAGAAAAGCAGCCACCAGGTGTCGCCACAGTCGCCACTTGGTCGCCACACAGATGTCGCGCGCGTCGCCAATCGCCACACTACCGATTTCCATAAGGACGCATATGTACGGATATGTATTGGAAAGTCGCCCTTAAGGATTACGCTTACATCCTTTGCTTATGAGGTCGGTGGTTGGAAATTGGGAGGGGCTCAGCTATTTTCGACCACGGATATGGCTTTATCACATGATGAGGAACATGCTGATAAGCGTTTTGTGTGTCATAACAGCACAAAAGTATTTTTAATCATTTTTCAAAAATAGCCGTTCTGCCGTATCTTTCAGTGCAAGGTGCCATCGGCCATCCCCGACGTTACGTCACGCCGGGGATTGCCAGATTTTCCTACTAGACTTCGACGCCCCCTGCTTGACACCAGAAGCACTGCTGGACCTGAATTTGAGCCGAAGGACGGAGGAACTGAGCCATGAGGTTCGAAATATATACCAATAATGCAGACATTTGAAGCCCGTTTGTGATTGCCAGCAAGACTGCCGCGCCTCTCTTCCGCCTGAAATGCGTAAAATAAAAAGGTAGTTTTCGTCCGGAATACTTAAAATAAAACTTAGTTTGAGTGGAATAAGGTCACGTGACCATGTTAGGGAAAACCAGTGTACATTTTGTCATCCTTGCTCGGCATTGATAACATCCTCCGGAACCGAAATTGGCGCCCTCCTGACCCGAAATAATGGCGCCCTCCTGACCCGAAATTGACGCCCTCGCCAATTATAGCCCCCCCCCCCCGATTTTTTTTTTCTGGCTGCGCCCCTGATTTTCATATGCAACCAGGTTTCATCGAGATGGCAATGAGCGTCCTCAAGGCCACCGCGAAGGACTTAACCGCAACCAGGCTGGCACGGTCCGCCGACATCAAAACAACGGTGCGTCAGCTGATTATTGGTCCTCCGATTCAGGAGAAATTATTAACGCGGGAATGCCGGCGCTAAATAAAGGCGGTAGGATTCACGGCTTTGCATGATCGTGTGCAATATTTTTTTATAGTATCAAGCGAGGGGTATTGCTGGAGTTGAGCAAATAAATATTTTGCTCTCAGTTTGGCTATGCGATCGTGAACACTTTATTTTCATAGATACGATATGAAATAGGATAAACAGGCAATACCATAGGCCAACCCAAGGCTATGTAGGCCAATCTTAGACTTCGCATAGCCATGGACATTGCTTATGAAGGTACTCGCCGATCGTACCACGATACCACGGGCAAGATATCAGACTTTTGGGAGTTCTGTGTCGCTGGAATGTATTTTAAGTGCTAAGAAGGAAAATAATTCAATTTAATGATGTCATGGACAATGGACATTTAGTCATTCCAAGCATATAATTTGCCTGGCTTCGACAACCAGATAGCCAGGTTTATTTCAAGAGTTTCTAAAGAGGTAATGGATTTAATATCGTTTCTATTACATTTAATTGATAATCCTACACAAGGCCCTAAATACAAGGTTGCACGGACTTATTTCTACTAAACCTACCAGAATAAAGTTTCACGGTTGATTATTTAAATAATTATTCAATCAAAATTTCTTTATTATTATCTCGTAATCATTTATAAGCAATTTTATAAATCAACTTTCAATTTGCTTGCCTTTTACTAGCAAAATAACTTTTCTAGTATTGGGTCAACATAGTGGTGTAGCAGTAGGAACCACATCTGGCAAAACCCCAATGCCTACATACAGCAGAAAAGCAGCCACCAGGTGTCGCCACAGTCGCCACTTGGTCGCCACACAGATGTCGCGCGCGTCGCCAATCGCCACACTACCGATTTCCATAAGGACGCATATGTACGGATATGTATAGGAAAGTCGCCCTTAAGGATTACGCTTACATCCTTTGTTTATGAGGTCGGTGGTTGGACATTGGGAGGGGCTCAGCTATTTTCGACCACGGATATGCCTTTATCACATGATGAGGAACATGCTGATAAGCGTTTTATGCGTCATAACAGCACAAAAGTATTTGTAATCATTTTTCAAAAATAGCCGTTCTGCCGTATCTTTCAGTGCAAGGTGCCGTCGGTCATCCCCGACGTGACGTCACGCAGGGAATTTGCCAGATTTTCCTACTAGACTTCGACACCCCCTGATCCTACATATCAGTAAAGCTGCCACGTTATCATTCTCGGCGAACGATTACCGGCACATCGTACCAATGCCAATGGAGCGTCGAGCGTCCGATGGTTTACGATAGGAATTATAACAATATGTAGTTTTAACCTAGCGCTTTTTAGAGCCATGGTCCGAAATGGTAATTCAAAGAACCTCTTCCTCTTTCAACTCACCTGAAAAAGCTGCTTTCGTGTACCACCCAGCACCCGATCCGTAGATATATCAAAATGATAACCGGAGGCAAAGATTATCCTCGGCCGTGCCCATTTTCGAACCAACCCCGAGAGGCATAGGCGGCGGAACGGGCCGGGCGGCGGGCACCGGGGCACCGTGCCCCCTTTAATTTTGGCATTTTATCATTAGCCCTATGGGCGTTGCACGGAAAGAATGGGACCAAAAGTCGGCAGTGTCCCCCCCCCCTTTAATTGAAGGTGTTCTGCCGCTACTGCTGAGAGGCCGTGGAAAATCGCTTTTAAAATCAATGCCTATTTTATGATCTACCACGATTCGTGGGGCTGACTAGTACCGACGGGGATCCCACAAACACGACGGTCACATTCATTAAGCATGATGTACAGTGGATCTAGTAAGGATCTCCAGACGTTACTAGATGGCGTTGAGCCTCAGTCGAGTCCATGTCAAATTCAAGGGGAGGTCAGTACCGAGCTGGGCCCGATGGGGAGGTGGGCGGGGGGGGGGGGGGGGCGGTTGGCGAGGTCACGGTGCGGGTGACCTGTCAAACAGCCCCGGCTCGGTGGGGCACTGCCGCAGGCAAATGGCGCACTCCAGTGTTGTTCCATATCGCGGTGGTGGGCCGGGCGCCCGGTTAGCTTGGCTGCTTGGAGGAAAGGATAATGAGGCATGGGTTTGCTGTGGCCGGTTCATCTACTGTCAACTATGATGAACCCAAAGTAATGCAAATATGATGTTGGTAATGCAGCTGACAATGGAATGCTAGCGAATGCTCCGAGCGCCCGAAGGATTATTTATGTCTCCTGAAATTTTCATTGAATATAATTCAAGCACTAGAAATATCGTATCGTCGCCAATTTTTTGACCGGCTGGTGTTTCTTGCGTAGAGCGCCCTTGGGCAAATAATTATCACGCAGGTGGTTTATTTTTTGCTGGTTAGATTTAAGGTCAAATCAAGTCGCTGAGAGGAGATGAGGAAAAGCGGACGAATGCCACATTTTTGTGCATAAAGTCTCGATTAAAAAAAGCTTAGTTATTATACGTGTAAGCTAAAAAACAATAAGATCAGTTAGGTAATAAAAATATTTGACCCCAAATTGGCCTCTGTTTACTCTGACCATGATTGCGTGAAAGACAGAGGTCCAACCGGGTTCAACCCGACCCAACATGGTTCGGCTCCCCCTTTTTTAATATAAATTTGGCCCGAACCTTTTAAATGAAAGGAATCATAAGGAAAGAGTCCCCGCTAAGCTGAGCTTGTTGCGTTGACTCTACCCTCTACCCTCCGATCAAGCAATTCCTGGTCTATGGCAGAATTTAGAGTCCAAAGTTTAACGTGCGCACATAGCCGCGCACGGCCGATCCCCTCCCTGACTTCGCCTGGCAGCGGCCTGCCACCAACCACAACCATACCCGTCAGGAGCTCAAAAACGTCAAGCACACGTCGCGTTTCGAACCCGGACTTTTGCAACCGGGACGTGCGCTCTCACCACACGGAGTCCAACGCCCTACCGACCGAGCTACCGGGACGGACATTTACCTAGGGGCTTCGCCTCGTGACATTGACAGACGTCAGACACTTTGGCCTCACTATAGCCGTAGTACTGTGCAAGCTGCGCGGGGCGATAGGTGCTCGTAGCGCTTAGGTTGGGTAACCTGTGAGCTGAACGCGATGTCGTGAGTTCGAGCCCTATGCACTCCCGGGTCTGGTTTTATCTGGACACGAACCAAAACCTTTTCTTCTACTGCAACACAGACAAGCACGATGACATCTTTCGCCAACATCCTTCCCCAAAATCCTCTAAAAAAAGTCAAAATTATCGCTTTAAATATTTAGCTAAGTTTCATTTTTAAAGAAAATATTTTTTGGTCATTTTCCCGGAGCCATTTTAACTCTTTCTTTTCGGATTCTATTCGACCCGATAAAACTCGTCAAAACTGAACGTGCCAAATGAAAAAATACCCAACTGAAATAACATTTTAGAAAAGCCTAAGACTGTCATCATGGAACTATCGACTGAATAATTGCATGCTATTAATACGTCCTAGATTTCAATTATCATTGTTCAAGATTTTGGCTGGACCTGGCGCTGCCTCTCGCTTGTCCGTTTGTTTGAGATAATGATTCCCTTCAGTCGCATTCTTGCTGGTTCCACATGAACAGGATACCACCATACCGGAGTGAACGCACCCGCAACCATCATCCCCTTCCCTCAGCCTCGGCGCAGTGGCGGGCGGCCCTGGGCGGCCCACTCCCGGCGCTACGCACGCCCCATGCGCCATGATACCGCGTCACTCCCCCTCCCTCCTTCCCCCACAATGACCGGTGACCTCACTTCCCTCGGGATTTGGACTCGCCCTACCCCGACCGTAGCGCCACGTGGTGGCTCTGGAGATCTTAAATAGACCCACTGTACGGCGTAAAGCACCACAATTCACTCCAAAAGCGCAACCTTCTGAGATATCTTATATTTAGTTTCAATGCTGGTACTGGTGCAGTTTCAATGCTGGTACTCTGCTCATTTCTGTTTAATTAAGTTATTTCTCGCTTAAATGCGCCTCACATTAATCGTGTGCTGTGCTCCACAATCATTGCGCCGCGCGCTCTTCCTTCTTATCGGCCCCCTTGAGATCGTATCCATCAATATCTATTTGTTGGATTTGGATTTGTTGTTTCTAATGACTTGTAGAGAAACAATTTTAGAGCGCTTAACAAAATAATTTCATAAATTATGAGCGATGGGAAAAGCCCAATCGTCCAACTCATAAAAAACATTGGGACACAAACAACTGGAAACTGTTGGTACTTTCGCGCATAGGCGGCGGAACGGGGAGGGCACCGGGGCACCGTGCCCCCCCTTTGATTTTGGCATTTTAACATAAGCTCTATGGTTACATGGAAAGAATGGGACCAAAAGTCGGCAGTGCCCCCCCCCCCCTTCCCCTTAATTGAAGGTGTTCCGCCGCTACTGCTTTCGCGTACGTAATACAACGACGCTGGCAATCAACAAGTTGCAACATACGCCCGGGAAAATAAGTTTCAGATAACGACGCCGGCCAAGAGGTGCGCCGTCCGAAGGCTCCAGTTGAGCTGGGCGCAGGTACTAAATAGCATCAAAGGAAATCCTATATTCATCTCGCCGCATTTAAGCGCAACAATCGAAAGACGACAACGTGACCGCGCTGACAGGCAATCAACCTGGCCACATAAAACTAGCTAGTGCAAGGAAGATGTCTATATAAACCACTGGACCATGCAAGGCGTTCATGTAAATAAAATACGAGTAAAGATGACGCGTTTGAGGGCAGACTGGCCAAACAGTGACGTTACACGCGGATCTCAACACTGCACAACCCATTCATCAAAAAAGATCTCGTGGATCCCTATATACGTCATAACTGGCCCTAGTACGGGGGTATATAGCCATGGACGTAAATGGCCGGCTTAAGGCACAGGATCCCAATTGTCATCCCCATTACGTGATCCCCAGAAGTCGCCAGGCCGAGAGCCAATGGCAGTTAAGCACATCTTACACGTGCCGACAAACGTGACACAATGAATCCAATAATGAGTCCGCCAATAAGCCTGGCTAATTCTGCATGCAGGCTGCTATCTACCACCACGGCGGAAGGCTAAAACGCATCCATACAGCTCAACATAGGTGTCAATTTCCGCCGGGTTGGGGGTGCTCAAGCTGTCTAAATTTCCCGCCGTCTCGGCTGGCTTGGCTTTGGAGCCCCAACAGACGGTGCAGGTCAAGGTCACCGCTAAGGCGGCGGCGGATTTGCTGCGCCCGGGCAGTGGGCACTGGGCACCAGACTTGTGCCAAGGTCCCAAAAAGATCCGGGATCCAGGGTTCGCAGAGTCCAAGGTCTGGGACCTTGATGGATCCTGGACCTTGCATTGTCATTTTTGTCGCGAGACCTTGGAAACCCAGGACCTTAACCCGCGCACCGACGGGGGGGGGCGGATATCCGCCCCCCCCTGAGGTTTTTCGCGAATAGCGGGAAAACCGCGGCGCGTAGCGCCGCGAAATTTGGTATGACTATTCCCTTATCAATTTTACACATGGTGTGCAAGTTTGAACCTCCTACCTTTCAAGGTCAGGTCACCAGGTCACTTTGAATGACCCAACCTCAAGTCACTTTTTTGCAACTTTGTCACCGTGCCAGAGCTACAGTAGATGTCGGAGGCCTTTGAAAGTCGCAGGATGTTATTAGGTCATTAGTAGCTACAATTTGTATATCTCGGAATTTTGATATCGGTGACCTAAGGTCAGGTCAATTTCGCGACCTCCCCATTATAAGTCAATGGGGGAAAAATCAACTCCCTATTTTTACCACTAAAACGGGTCGGAATGGCCCCATATACCATACATGACTTCATATACGATCAACCTTCACTACCTTGAGGTCTGTTTTGCTGTTGGGCAGCTGTGAGGTCATGTGACGTCATCAAAGGTCACCAAAGGTTTTTGGCCAATAACTCCGTACAGGAACAAGATACAGACGCGTGGATGGTCTCATTGTGTTCAGCTCGTCAAGACGCATCGAATGATATACATGATGACCTCGAGGTCACGTGACCTGAGGTCAACCTTTGACCTTGACCTTTCGAGGTCAACATATATATCATTCGATGCGGATTGACGAGAGGATCACGATGATGCCCTTAGTTTGTTCCTATCTTGACTAATTCGAAAGTTATTCGAGAAAAACTCTCTCCATATTTAGCGCCGCCATTTTGACTTTTTCGACCCCTGTGACGTCATCTTTGACCTGACCTGAAAATGACCTTAGTAAAAATTGTAGATCTTGACCGTGCGTATCCGATGCCGTTTACCGCTTGTCGCTATCTTGCTTCGTTCTCGAGATCTCAGGGGGGGGGCGGTCATCCGCCCCCCCCCCCCCGTCGGTACTAAGTTGGCGCAGACCCCCGTCGGTGCGCGGGTTAAAACATCCATATGCCGCGAGACCTTGGAATCCCAGGACCTTAAAACATCCATATGCCGCGAGACCTTGGAATCCCAGGACCTCAACATTTGCATATGTCGCGAGACCTTGGAATCCCAGGACCTCAACATTTGCATATGCCGTGAGACCTTGGAATCCCAGGACATCAATATTTCATGTGACATGAGACCTTAGAAACCCAGGACCTCAACATTTCATATGCCGTAAAACCATGGAAACCCAGGGGTTAGGACCTCAAAATTTTGGTATGCTGCAAGACCCTGCAGAATGCAGACCTTCAGTACCAGTTTTATTATTTGTCATGGGATCTTAGGAGAACGGTCTGGACCTACACCACCATTTTGTTGAGGGACCTCAAGAATCCTGGAAGCTGGACCATGAGGTTTATGTTGCACATGGGCCACTAAGGACCTTGCACTAGGTTTTGTCTGTAAGCACTTCAATAAATATCTATGAGCGACCAGCTGCAAGGGGCTAGATAGCTACACGAAAGAGAAAACGAACCAGACTGTGTAGACATATATAGAGCAAAATCATTGCCATGGTTGTGAGGCAGAACTGGAACAAGAGACCTGGTAGCTTTTTACATTATCAATGTTATGGATTATGAAACTGTCAAACAGTGGAAAGTGGTGGTTTGGAAAGTTCTTTTCTAATCTCACCTCACATATTTTCTGGGTTGTGATATGCCGGGCTTGAAGCTACTTGGAAGCTACCCACTGACCAAGTAAGCGTCAAACTTATTTGTTTTGCAATTCATCAAATCACCATTGAGCAATGAGCAATATAAGCAATCATTCCATGACGGTTCAACTTTTTCGTTTAGCAGGTTTTCGTCGGACAATTTTTCGTCTGCAGATTTTCGTCCGCAGACTTTCGTCTATGCATTTGTTCATCTGTGCATAAGTCCGCGCATAATTTTCATAAGGACATTTTCCGCCTCGTCCAGACGAAAAAAAAATGCCGGACAGAAAAATACTCAGACGAAAAATGCACCAAATTAATTCGAACAGACGAAAAAATGCAAGACGAAAAAGTCAGACGAAAATCCGCCGACGAATAACCGGCTGACGAAAAAATTGTCAGATGGAATTTTGTTCAGAGCCTTCAATCTAATGTGAATGAACAGTAAGTAAGGTTTGCGCTCGCTGATACTCTAATTCTATTGGCTTAGTCGATCAGTTTTTCTGTGAGCGCTCGCGCAAACAGGACTTAGAACATATTTTACTTTTTATCCTAGGTATTATGTAACTGAATGTGCAGAAAATCGAAAGCATATACCTATCCAATTCAATTTTTCCATTTCTATGAAGCCTGTAGGTTTTATTTCTGTTTTTTTATATTGCCTGAAAGAATACTTGAATGTCTGTCTTCAATAACTGTAAGGTGCTATCTTACATTCCTGCTGATAAGGTAAGATTGAATTGAAAGGGACATGACAATACAAATTGCAAGGTACCTATTACCTACCTATATTTTTTACGAATTTGTCAGGTTAAAGAAGGAGAGATTGATATTATGATTCATTTTTAACTTGTGTTGAAGCTCCCCCAACCTATGTTGGTTAACGATAAAACCACCACAGTCCACAGGTTTGCATAGGTTCTGCCCCTTTAAATGTTGCTGGGCATCCATTGGCAGAATATTTAGAAGTAAGTCTGCTCATCAGAATGTTAGTTTGTTTAAGTTCTTGTTGTGGGACCCTGAATACTTTGGATCCTGAGATGTATTCTTGCCGTGGGACCTTGAGGACTGTGGACCCTGAACTCTGAAGTGTGTACTTGTCATGGGACCTTGGGGACTGTGGATCCTGAAATTCACACTTGTCGTGGGACCCTAGGGACTGTGGATCCTGCAATGCATTCTTGTCGTGGGACCTTGGGGACTGTTGATCCTGCAATGCATTCTTGTCGTGGGACCTTGGGGACTGTGGACCCTGCAAAGTATGCTTGCTATGGGACCTTGGAAACCTTGGATTCTAGAAATTGAATTTGCCGTGGGACCTTGGAAACCTTGGATTCTAGAAATTGAATTTGCCGTGGGACCTTGGAAACCTTGATTCTAGAAATTGAATTTGCCGTGGGACCTTGGAAACCTTGGATTCTAGAAATTGAATTTGCCGTTGGACCTTGGAAACCTTGGATTCTAAAAATTGAATTTGTCGTGGGACCTTGAGGATCCTGGATCTTGATTTTTGGTCCCGGCACAAGTCTGCTGGGCACCCTCAATTCGGTGAAAATCGACACCCATGCAGCTCAACATGACAAAACGCTGCATACAAGCGCATGTCCTCGCATTTAATTGACGCATTTAACTGCGTCGCTAACCTTGTACACTGTACAACACTGGTGAGATGACTGTCCGAAGGAAACTGCCGACTTTGGCTGGCAACATTCAGGGTTGGTGACTTATATGTACTGAGTTCGGCTGGCTGACAGCGATGTGACTTCGGGACCGGTTGATGAACGGGCCATCCTAGCCCCATACTACAGGAGCCCAGCTGGTCTTGGCGAGCGGCGGCGACTGGACGAGGCTGGACCCCTACTACAGGCAGTGTTGCCGTCCTGGTACTATAGTACCAGATCTGGTACTTTTTCGACCTTTCTGGTACGGAGGTACGCCTGAACGAAATCTGGTACTTTTTCGCCGAAATGCATTTTTGCCTTTTGGCATTTTAATATTTCTTTAAATTAAATCTAAGTAAAAAGAAAACACAATTCTTTTAGTCAGGAGGGATGGTGTTTCTAACTTTCTCATCATAATGTGTCATGCATCGGATTCGGAATTAGTGATACCTATTCCTGTGATAGTAGAAGTTAACAAGTGGAAAATTCGCGCGCCACGCCGGCTGCCAAGGACGGTCCGCCGGCTGCAGGCTGAGGCAGTTGTGTCCAAGGCAATATAAGAGGTTGTGTCGTGAGTTGGGAATTCACTGGGCCCAAATGCAACGATTTGTGCTGGCTCGTAAGCTGAGATGCCATGCCAATAACCAATAGTTGGGAATTGTAGTTGTATTATTGTAAACAGTGAAATGTGATCGTTCCGTCGACGGTCGAAGGGCTAAGGAAAGAGGCTAGTTTGAATCAGTGTCCCAAAATTGTGCGATTTCGTTGGAAAACTAAATAACAATCAATCATATAATTTTCCATTCTCACTGGCATTTGGCATACTGTGGCAATTTTCGGATTCTGGATGCAAGCTAGGATCCTGGGTGCAATCGCCAGTCTCAACTGCAGTGCCCCCTCTCGAAGGCAGGATTTCGATTTCTCTATTTTTTGGCCAATTTTAAGTAGGTATACAATTCGGGAGCTTTCAGAAGAGCGCATTTCTGCCTTTCAAGGGGAGACGCAGGGAGACGAATGGGTCAAACTACTGGGTCAAATGAGTCATAAATTACTCGCTGGCATGAACAAACCAAAATTTGGGCTATTTTTAAAGTAATGAATTAATAACAATTTGACCTACTACGATCTGGTACGGTACGCAGCCAGAAACAGCCAATCTGGTACGATTTGGATGCGATCCTGGTACGCTGTAAAATCTGGCCGCGGCAACACTGACTACAGGAGCCCAGCTGGTGCTGACGAGCGGCGGTTACTGGACGAACGGGTCAGCCTGGACCCCTATTGCAGGAGTCCGGCTGGTCTTGGCGAGCGGGGACGACTGGACGAGGCTGGACTCCTACTGCAGGAGTCGAGCTGGTCCTGTCAAGGAAATAGTTCACCTTTAACCCGCGCACCGACGGGGGTCTGCGCCAACTTAGTACCGACGGGGGGGGGCGGATGACCGCCCCCCCCTGAGATCTCGAGAACGAAGCAAGATAGCGACAAGCGGTAAACGGCATCGGATACGCACGGTCAAGATCTACAATTTTTACTAAGATCATTTTCAGGTCAGGTCAAAGATGACGTCACAGGGGTCGAAAAAGTCAAAATGGCGGCGCTAGATATGGAGAGAGTTTTTCTCGAATAACTTTCGAATTAGTCAAGATAGGAACAAACTAAGGGCATCATCGTGATCCTCTCGTCAATCCGCATCGAATGATATATATGTTGACCTCGAAAGGTCAAGGTCAAAGGTTGACCTCAGGTCACGTGACCTCGAGGTCATCATGTATATCATTCGATGCGTCTTGACGAGCTGAACACAATGAGACCATCCACGCGTCTGTATCTTGTTCCTGTACGGAGTTATTGGCCAAAAACCTTTGGTGACCTTTGATGACGTCACATGACCTCACAGCTGCCCAACAGCAAAACAGACCTCAAGGTAGTGAAGGTTGATCGTATATGAAGTCATGTATGGTATATGGGGCCATTCCGACCCGTTTTAGTGGTAAAAACAGGGAGTTGATTTTTCCCCCATTGACTTACAATGGGGAGGTCGCGAAATTGACCTGACCTTAGGTCACCGATATCAAAATTCCGAGATATACAAATTGTAGCTACTAATGACTTAATAACATCCTGCGACTTTCAAAGGCCTCCGACATCTACTGTAGCTCTGGCACGGTGACAAAGTTGCAAAAAAGTGACTTGAGGTTGGGTCATTCAAAGTGACCTGGTGACCTGACCTTGAAAGGTAGAAGCTTCAAACTTGCACACCATGTGTAAAATTGATAAGGGAATAGTCATACCAAATTTCGCGGCGCTACGCGCCGCGGTTTTCCCGCTATTTGCGAAAAATCTCAGGGGGGGCGGATATCCGCCCCCCCCGTCGGTGCGCGGGTTAACATGGGATTTTAAACTGAGATAGCAGTCTGATAGAGCAGATTTGCGTATGCCTTATATTTGAACCGTTTGAGATATTCGTCTTTTATCAGTGAATATTGGTGCTTAAATTCATGTTCTACCTAGTGCTCATGCCTCATTTACAGCTAGCAGAAACCTCTTCAACACACAGTGGCCAATCAGCGATGAGAGCACTTACAGGAGCAGAATCCCTTGCAGCTGATAGGTTGTTCAGCTGTTCGTGTTCATAACTTTAATCATTAAAATAATGAAATCCCTTTAGAAGAAGTGTGTAATTCCAAGTCAGAATGCATTTAAATTTTATTCATCACATTTTTAACACATCTTTTTAAATTTTATTCATCAAATTATTCACAGAAGGTGAACAATTTCTTTAAACACTTACCTTGCTTCAATGGTGACATGTAGTTCTTGCAGCAGAGAAGGCACAGCATTTGGCTGCAACTTCAAATATTTACTTGCTGCTATCAATTACCAGCATCTGCGATGCTGGGCTCCGCATCGCGGGACCGCAGGTTGTTTGAGCAAGCACCTCTGTAACGCCGCAAAAACGCCCGCCGCCAAACGAGAGGATGAGCCTTGCACGTGCAGCCCGGAGCGGGTGTGTCACGAACTGACGTGCACTGCACTCTGCTAACCGGTCTCTAGCGGTTTGCCAAATTTGAGTGCAATCGACCCGGCCGTTTTCGAGATCTGGAAGTGACACCCTGCACGTGCGCACGTGCAACCTGGGTCCCAATTGACTTGTGCACGGCACTCTATTTGCCGGTTTCTAGCGATGTACCAAATTTAATCTGAATCGGCCCAGCCGTTTCCAAGATCGGGAAACGACCCCTACCCGTGCGCACGTGCAGCTGCACCCCAACCGCGGCACATGAAAATACATACTTACTGACTTGTGCACGGCACCCTACTAACCAGTCTCTAGTGGTATGCCAAATGTGAGCACAGTCGGTCCAGCCGTTCTTGAGATATGGAAGCGTCAGCCTGCACGTGCGCACGTGCAAACTGGGTCCCATCTGACTTGTGCACGGCACCCTACTCGCCGATCCCTAACGGTGTGCCAACTTTGATCATAATCGGCCCAGCCGTTCTCGAGATCTGGAAGCGTCACCCTGCCCGTGTGCACGTGCAGCGGCACCCCAACCGTGACACATGGAAATGCATTGCGCGGCAGGTGCCTACAACCATGCCAAGTATCAGCGCAATCGGCAAACTAACTACAGAGTTATTAGACTTGTTACTGAACTGACTTCTCATCGTTTTGCACGTGGCACGTGCATTAGGGGTCACCCATACGCATCGAGAATAGCACACTACGTGTAAGAAAGGAAGAAGCTATCCCACACAAAAGACCGCGAGTGAATTGGTCAAGTAGTTGTGGAGATAGAAGCTTTGCAAGGCGCCCTCAAGGCGGCCGAATGCTAATATTTAGCAATAATCAGTGTCGCGTCCGCACATGGGAGGTGTCCCCTTCACCTGTTCGTATACTCTAATGTGGTTGGGTTCAAGTCACAGTCGAGCCCTGCTTTTTTACAACTTTTCTTGAAAACGGCACATCGTGCAGTGACGTCCTATGCATCAGTGGAAAGAGCATCAAAAGTTGTATATTATATTAACTTTTCACCTATATATCTTACTAAAGATAAAAGTTATAGAGGAATAAAGACGCTCCCATTGACTTTCCATGTTAAAAATTTTAAATTTCAAATTAACTTTAAAAGAAAAAATGAGTTTTGCCACCTTAACGAAGCATACCAGCAAGTACTATGCTCTTTCCTCTACAAGGTATAAGAGTTTGGGCGAAATCTATCTCTAAAATTTTGTACAAAGATCGAATGAAAATGTCTCTGCAAAGTCTCGACATCGCCGTCCATTGACTTAACATGGGACACAGCAAAATTCCAACTTTGACCTCGTGCAAAGACACGTTCCGAGATTCTGAGGGGTATACGGCGCACACGGGCGTGTACCGGAACGTGTTTGCCATAAAATGCTGGGATGAAAACCACCCCTTTCTTGGCTCGTTTTTCCGCCATTCCCGATGGCGCAAAAAGTGTCCAAAACCCCGTTGACTTAACATGGGGAAAATGGAATCGCACGTGCCACGTGCCACGAGGTTTTAAGCGAGTAGCGACCGGTGCCATAAGGTAGATCGCCTCCGGGAGCCCATACACTGAACTTTTTACGAAGATTGTACATTTCGTCTAGGCCCCGCTCAAGATGTCTCGATTCGCGGCCAGACTTGCAAAACATACCCCGGAGAACGACCGCTCCGGTTGTTTTTCAATAGAAAAACACAATTCTAACGAATAGTGTTTGTCTTTTCAAACAACCTGCGGTTACCAGCATCTGCGATGCTGGGCTCCGCATCGCGGGACCGCAGGTTGTTTGAGCAAGCACCTTTGTAAACGCAGCAAAAACGCCCGCCGCCAAACGAGAGGATGAGCCTTGCACGTGCAGACCGGAGTCGGTGTGCTACGGACTGACGTGCACGGCACCCTTTTCGCCGGTCTATAGCGGTGTGCCAAACTTGAGTGCAATCGGCCCGGCCGTTTTCGAGATCTCGAAGCGGCACCCTGCACGTGCGCACGTGCAAGCTGGGTCCCAATTGACTTTTGCACGGCACCCTTTTCGCCGGTCTCTAGCGGTGTACCGAATTTAATCTGAATCGGCCCAGCCGTTTCCAAGATCTGGAAGCGACCCCTACACGTGCGCACGTGCAGCTGCACCCCAACCGCGGCACATGAAAATACATACCTACTGACTTGTGCACGGCACCCTACTAACCAGTCTCTAGTGGTATGTCAAATTTGAGCACAGTCGGTCCAGCCGTTCTTGAGATATGGAAGCGACAGCCTGCACGTGCGCACGTGCAAACTGGGTCCCATCTGACTTGTGCACGGCACCCTACTCGCCGAGCCCTAACGGTGTGCCAACTTTGATCACAATCGGACCAGCCGTTCTCGAGATCTGGAAGCGTCACCCTGCCCGTGCGCACGTGCAGCGGCACCCCAACCGTGACACATGGAAAGGCATTGCGGGACGGGTGCCTACATCCATGCCAAGGATCAGCGCAATCGGCAAAATAACTACAGAGTTATTACACTTGCTACCGATCTGACACCTCTTCGTTTTGCACGTGGCACGTGCATTAGGGGTCACCCATACGCATCGAGAGTAGCACACTACGTTTGGGAAAGGAAGAAACTATCCCACACAAAAGACTGCGAGTGAATCGGTCCTGTGGTTGCAGAGATATAAGGTTTGTAAAGGCGCCCTACAGGCGGCCTACTGCTAATATTTAGCAATAATCAGTGTCGCATCCGCACACGGGAGGTATCCCCGTTACCTGTTCGTATGCTCATTGTGGTTGGGTTCAAGTCACAGGCGAGCCCTGCTTTTTTGCAACTTTTCTTAGAAACGGCACATCGTGCAGTGACGTTCTATACATCGTTGGAAAGAGCATCGAAAGTTGTATATTTCATTAATTTTTCACTTTGGTATATCTGCAACGTAAAAAGTTATTAAGCAACAAAGACGCTCCCATTGACTTTCCATGTTAAAAATTTTCATTTTCAAACGAACTTTATTAGAAAAAACGATTTCTGCCAGCTTAACGAAGCATACCAACATGTACTATGCTCCTTTCTCTACAAGATATAAGAGTTTGGGCGAAATCTATCTCTAAAATTTTGTACAAAGATCGAATGAAAATGTCTCTGCAAAGTCTCGACATCGCCGTCCATTGACTTAACATGGGACACAGCAAAATTCCAACTTTGACCTCGTGCAAAGACACGTTCCGAGATTCTGAGGGGTATACAGCGCACACTGACGTGTACCGGAACGTGTTTGCCATAAAATGCTGGGAAGAAAACCACCTCCTTCTTGGCTCGTTTTTCCGCTATTGGCGATCGCGCAAAAAGTGTCCAAAACCCCGTTCACTTAACATGGGGAAAATGGAATCGCACGTGCCACGTGCCACGAGGTTTTAAGCGAGTAGCGACCGGTGCCATAAGGTAGATCGCCTCCGGGAGCCCATACCCTGAACTTTTTACGAAGATTGTACATTTCGTCTAGGCCCCAATCAAGATGTCTCGATTCGCTGCCAGACTTGCAAAACATAGCCCGGACAACGACCGCTCCGGTTGTTTTTCAATAGAAAAACACAATTCTAACGAATAGTGTTTGTCTTTTCAAACAACCTGCGGTTACGCGGCATCTGCGATGCCGGGCTCCGCATCGCGGGACCGCAGGTTGTTTGAGCAAGCACCTTTGTAAAGCCCAGCATCTGCGATGCTGGGCTCCGCATCGCGGGACCGCAGGTTGTTTGAGCAAGCACCTCTGTGAACGCCGCAAAAACGCCCGCCGCCAAACGAGAGGATGAGCCTTGCACGTGCAGACCGGAGTGGGTGTAATACGAACTGACGTGCACTGCACTCTATCGAGATCTGGAAGTGACACCCTGCACGTGCGCACGTGCAACCTGGGTCCCAATTGACTTGTGCACGGCACTCTATTCGCCGGTTTCTAGCGATGTACCAAATTTAATCTGAATCGGCCCAGCCGTTTCCAAGATCGGGAAACGACCCCTACCCGTGCACACGTGCAGCTGCACCCCAACCGTGGCACATGAAAATACATGCTTACTGACTTGTGCACGGCACCCTACTAACCAGTCTCTAGTGATATGCCAAATTTGAGCACAGTCTGTCCAGCCGTTCTTGAGATCTGGAAGCGTCAGCCTGCACGTGCGCACGTGCATAACGGGTCCCATCTGACTTGTGCACGGCACCCTACTAACCAGCCTCTAGCGGTGTGCCAAGTTTGATCACAATCGGCCCAGCCGTTCTCGAGATCTGGAAGCGTCATGCTGCCCGTGCGCACGTGCAGCGGCACCCCAACCGTGACACATGGAAATGCATTGCCGGGTGCGTGCCAACATCCATGCAAAGTACCAGCGCAATCGGCAAACTAACTACAGAGTTATTAGGCTTGTTACTGAACTGACTTCTCATCGTTTTGCACGTGGCACGTGCATTAGGGGTCACCCATACGCATCGAGAATAGCACACTACGTGTAAGAAAGGAAGAAGCTATCCCACACAAAAGACCGCGAGTGAATTGGTCAAGTAGTTGTGGAGATAGAAGCTTTGCAAGGCGCCCCCAAGGCGGCCGAATGCTAATATGTAGCAATAATCAGTGTCGCATCCGCACACGGGAGGTATCCCCGTCACCTGTTCGTTTACTCTAATGTGGTTGGGTTCAAGTCACAGTCGAGCCCTGATTTTTTACAGCTTTTCTTAAAAACGGCACATCGTGCAGTGACGTCCTATGCATCAGTGGAAAGAGCATCAAAAGTTGTATATTATATTAACGTTTCACCTATATATCTTACTAAAGATAAAAGTTATAGAGGAATAAAGACGCTCCCATTGACTTTCCATGTTAAAAATTTTAAATTTCAAATTAACTTTAAAAGAAAAAATGAGTTTTGCCACCTTAACGAAGCATACCAGCAAGTACTATGCTCTTTCGTCTACAAGATATAAGAGTTTGGGCGAAATCTATCTCTAAAATTTTGTACAAAGATCGAATGAAAATGTCTCTGCAAAGTCTCGGCATCGCCGTCCATTGACTTAACATGGGACACAGCAAAATTCCAACTTTGACCTCGAGCAAAGACACGTTACGAACTTCTGAGGGGTATACGGCGCACACGGGCGTGTACCGGAACGTGTTTGCCATAAAATGTTGGGAAGAAAACCACCTCCTTCTTGGCTCGTTTTCCCGCTATTGGCGATCGCGCAAAAAGTGTCCAAAACCCCATTGACTTAACATGGGGAAAATGGAATCGCACGTGCCACGTGCCACGAGGTTTTAAGCGAGTAGCGACCGGTGCCATAAGGTAGATCGCCTGCTGGAGCCCATACACTGAACTTTTTACGAAGATTGTACATTTCGTCTAGGCCCCACCCAAGTTGCCCCAATTCGCGGCCAGACTTGCAAAACATAGCCCGGACAACGACCGCTCCGGTTGTTTTTCAATAGAAAAACACAATTCTAACGAATAGTGTTTGTCTTTTCAAACAACCTGCGGTTACAAAACATAGCCCGGACAACGACCGCTCCGGTTGTTTTTCAATAGAAAAACACAATTCTAACGAATAGTGTTTGTCTTTTCAAACAACCTGCGGTTATTCTGTTTTGAAATGCATACAGGTACAGCGAATCTTGGGTTCTCCTGTAAGAATGCCGACGTCGCAGCAGAAGTTCATCCAGAGCTTGCGCCTGAAAAAAGGGCCAGGTTTAATATTTGAGTGAAATGAAGACTTTGGAATCATTTTATCATTATACCATAATCACTTTTTTGCCTAATTTGTAAGAAATAGGTTTAGGTTAGCAGAAATAGGTAAGGTTTTGACTAGACCCCCTGGGTCACAACAGGAGATGGCACCCGTGATTGGTGGGACCACCAGGCACCAGCACTGGCACAATCCGTTCTGACCACCGCACACCTATCAGCCCGAGAGCACACTAAATTGCATGTTAAAGCTCCATTAATGCTTTTTTCAATTTTGGCCATCAATTTTGTTGGGTCCATCATGTCCATCACCAAGCCACATTTGAAATGCACTACACTACATCCCCCACCACCTGACCACACCAGGCCAAATCCGCAACGCGCTACACAAAATCCGCACTGCACCAAGCTAAATCCACGCCACACCAAAGCCTCACCAGCCGGACAAGCCAGCACAGACGAGATCTTGTCGAAATTGCCATGCTTTGCAGAGTGCATACTGGCCTACCTGAACCTGACCTTACCCAACATATGAGCCTGACTGTCCTAAGCACTGGGAGCTCATTGAGACCAGGCCCCACAGGCCTAGTGGCCTCCTAAAACCTGATTTCCATATGGTAAGGTGAGCTATTTAAGAATGGTGATCGGATATCGAACGCGAGACAAGACAGCAATGGGCAGTGGGCGGTTCATGCAACAATGATCATGTTTCCTTACCACAAGTATCAAAGCCAAGGCAAAAATGGCTACTTGATTTCCCGAGCCGGCACAGTCATTCATGCAGCCGCACACATCTACACATGTCCATAAGCCGCACAACACACCGGCAATGGGCACTGCTCAACCTGTACAAAGATCTTCAACAACTTTTACTTATAGCAGGTCTAGAACTAAATCCTGGCCCCGGCAGACAAGCATGCCATCCCAAACTATCACTAGCACACGTTAATATCAATTCAATAACTGCTCCTAACAGGCTAGAAGAATTGCAACAATTTGTAGACTATAACAATATCCATATCTTAGCACTTATCGAAGTCAAAACTGATTCTACCGTTCACCCTAGCCTGTATACATTGGACAATTTCCATTCACCACTCATCAAACACAGAACACGTCATGGGGGAGGCACGGCAATTTACGCTAAGTCATCCTTGCCTATAATGCGTCTGCCTCAGCTTGAAATAGGAGATGAGGAATGGATCTGGTGCAAGATCACTTGCGAAAAAAAGACACTTATTATTTGCTGTCTCTATCTACCACCGAATTTAGCGTCAGACCGGCTAGAACTTTTCTTGGACAGACACGGAAAGCGTAAGTATGGCTCAATTGTTAAATCCAACTGCTATTTTAATCACTGGAGATTTTAATGCGGGTAACACATACCTTACGACTGGATCCCGGAACAGCGGTACAACTCCATTTGACAAAAAACTAAAAGACACAGCGCTTACTCTTGACTTGCATCAAATCATCGACAAACCCACAAGGCTTACGGACACGACGGCAAATTTACGCGATTTGATTTTCACCAACAACGAAAACATTCTGATCGACAGCGGAACATTGTCTTCTTTTTCCACATTAGATCATTTTCCTATATACGCCACTCTTGACCTTAATACTAAAACCACTCCACCTCGCTTCAAAAAGATATGGAACTACAATGGGCTAGATGCTGATAAATTTACTAGGCTTCTTATGAACATTGACTGGCAACAAATACTCGAAACAGACATCAACACCGCTACTTCAAATTTTACTTTGGCACTTCTATCTGCAGCTGAACAAGCGATACCAACGAAAATAATACGTATTCGACAAAACGATAAACCTTGGGTAACCAGCGAGCTCAAAAGACACATAAGGAAACGTGATAGACTTTTTAGGACTGCCAAACATAAGGGGATAGACGATCAGGCATGGGGCAGATGGCGAGCTCAACGGAATTTAGTCACTGACCTAAATAGGCGACTCAAACAGAACCATCTCAACAATCAGATTCATAAGCTTTTAGAACAGAAACACGACCCATACAAATATCATCAGACTTTACGGAACATAACAGGACGCAATCGACACGAAGTCATACCACCTCTGATGACAACGAACGGGCGGACACTGACCAACGACGATGACAAAGCGACTTTATTAAACGACCATTTCGCAGCCCAATCACTTCTCACTATCCCACCTAACCACATGCCTCCTGCGTCATACAACAGAGGCCAGGTACCCACTCTCAATACAATTGTCACTACCCCAAACGAAGTACTCAAAATTATAAACTCACTAGACCCCAACAAATCATGTGGCCCAGACCAGCTTCCAGCCAAAATAATCAAACTTTCTGCCATAATAATCGCCGAACCTCTTTCAATGCTATTTAACAAATCATTTCGCTGTGGAATCTTCCCAGACATGTGGAAAGAAGCAAATATACACCCCATTTTCAAAAAGAAAGGCTCTCAATCAGATCCAACAAACTACCGACCGATCTCTATTCTTCCAACTTTATCCAAGGTGATGGAAAAAATTGTATTCAAAAATATATACAGTCATCTTTCGGAGCATAATCTATTATCAGAAAAACAGAGTGGGTACCGACCGAGACATAGCACACAACTTCAACTTACCTATCTCTGTCACAATCTGTACAATTCTCTCGATTCAGGTAACGACTTCACAGCTATATTTCTCGATATCTCAAAGTATTTTGATAAAATTTGGCACCAAGGACTAATCTACAAATGCGAAAACGAATTCGGAATTACAGGACTGCTTTTGGCTTGGATCAAATCTTACCTCCAAAATCGTAAGCATCGCGTCAAAATATCCTCGTCATTTTCTAACTTTCGAACAATAAATGCTGGCTGCCCCCAAGGTTCAGTCCTCGGGCCTCTTCTTGCAATTCTTTATCTCAATGAACTATCAAAAATAACAGAGAACAACACCCAATTTTTTGCCGACGACACTTCTTTGCACGCATCTCATACATCCACTAACATAGTTAACGTTCAAAAATCACTCCAGAACGATCTAAACAAAATACAGCAATACGGCCAGAAATGGATAATAGCATTTAATCCTGAAAAGACTATCAAAATTACACTCTCAAACTCTTCAAATCCGGCAACATCACCACATCTTATCTTTAGCGGAAAACCAATTCCAATATCTCACTCCCACAAGCATCTCGGTATTACCCTTTCTCAAGATTTGCGCTTTCATCAACATGTAAATGACATCATTTTAAAAGTCAATAGATCCTTAAGTCCTATCTACCCTATAGCATCACTTTTACCAAGACACGTACTGGATCTCATTTACCGCATATACATCCGACCCTACTTTGACTATTGCGACATTATTTATGATGGAAGTATCACACTGACTGACTCCTTACGACTGGAAAGACTTCAAAACAGGGTAGCTAGACTTGTGACAGGAACTCTACGTAGGACATCGACTGATAAACTGAGACAGGAATTAGGATGGACTACCCTCAAAACGAGACGGAACATTCACAAACTCACAATGTACTACGCACTCAGGCAACCACAATCACAACTTCCTACGTACATCACTTCCATCATTCCTAACACTCGATCGCAAGACACCGGCAGACTCCTAAGAAATTCCAACATACAGACACTGCCCAAGAATAGGACTACATTATTTCAAAACTCATTCGTACCATCAACCACTAAGCTATGGAACACACTTCCTAACAACATCCGCAGTGAAACATCCATTAAACTTTTCAAAAAGGCCCTTCTTAAGCATTTGGGAACCCCTCCCCCTCCTCACTATTTCTCCTACGGTACCAAATTTGGAAACAGGGTTCACACTAGGCTAAGGGTCGGGATGTCTCAGCTCAATGCTCACCTTTTCCCCTTACAGCTTTCTGATTCCCCTCAATGTCAATGCGGGTCACCCAGTGAAACTGTTCGTCACTTTCTTTTATACTGTCCTATTTTCCGTAATGTTCGTGATCGCCTGCTTAGAGCCTTGAGCATCCATTTAGAAATTAACGTTTCTGTTCTCCGCTCCTCTGATTTGCTAACTTTGTTATTAAATGGACCCAGTCCTGCGAGAGGCAGCGACCGGGTGGTGGCCCAGCTCTTTCAAAAATTCTTATCCGATACAGGACGTTTCAAGTAGCCTATCGGGTTGGCGGGCTGGCCCCTGGGGCCGGCCGGGGCCGGAGCGGTCGGGCGGGTCGGCGGTGCGGTGGTGGCGGCGTGGTGGCGGTCGCTGCGGGTGTGGCGCGTGCGTGCGTGCGGTGGTAGGCTGATCCGACTCGGGCGATAGCACGTAAGAGCCGAGAGGTGCTGCAACTTAAGCAAAATTGCTTTTGCACCAATTGGCGATCACTGTTTTGTACGTGTCCTGATTAATAAAATAAATTTATTCTATCTATCTATCTATCTATCTACCTATCGAATTCAAATTTCACTGGAACCTCACCTGCATGGATCTTAAGTGAAAGGTACCTACATCTTGATCATGATACATCTTGATCTGCATGAAAGATACATCTTGATCCACTCATCTTAATCTTGTTTTTCTGCATCCAGGGCATGCAACACTTCTGGTATTTTTGGCACAACTTACTCGACTGCTGAGCTCAAATGCAAATTGCAATCACGGTCATTAAATACCTACCACTGAATATTGAATCGCAATGTATATTCAGTCGATGTACCGGTTTATATAGCCTTGGATGTACCCCTCGTTCGATGTCTCTCGGACGACGAAGATTGTACGTCGTCCGGCGAATCCCGTTCTAGGTCAACGGGCTCGGCTGCGATTATGGAATGTGATTGGCCAAACGGCGTAGAATCTTTGTCGTCCGAGAGACATCGAACAAAAGTAATGTCGCTACTGCGCCATTTGTTGCATCGAATTCGCCCCATAGAAGCACGTGTTAATTCTCTCCCATAGGGCCCTGGGTAAACTCATGTAAACAACCTCCATAGGGTCCTGGGTAAACTCTCCCCTTGTCTATTTTCTTTAAACGGGAATAGTTTGGACATAAAAATATTTCCCACCTCATAAAAAATAAAACTTAATTTTTGATGTACCTCATTGATGCAAAACATCAGAAAAACATTAGAAATTAAGTCAAAGAAACCGATTGTTTATTAAAGGACAGCTGACGGCATGCCCCCCGTGTCCCCTGGCTTGAAGCTTCGGCTCCGTGTTACCTTAGTATTCTATGACCGTGACCGCAACTGAACGACTCAGCGTGCTGTCATTGAGCATTCGACGAGATGAGCCTAGATAGTCGAATCGGCTATGACCAGGCTCGTGACCAGATCATTGGTGGCTGGTGCCGGCCCCCGCCGAAGTTAGTTGGTAGCACTGCTGCTCCACGGCGTACATTTCCTACCAGCCCATAGGGTTTACATGTCAAATGGACTGTTTTCGGCGAGCGATATCTCGGTCAACCTTTGAAGGAATCAATGGTTCTTAGTCTCAAATGATAGATCGATGAATTTTCTTTCGACAATTCCTCTACCATTTTTCACGAAACCCAGCCGATCTTCTACGGCGTACAGGGTAAAGATTTCTCTGCACGCCAGCACCCGCGATCCGCCTCTCCGATCGTTGGCACGCGGTCCTCGGTAGCGCAGTCGGTAGCGTATCGGGCTACGGATCCGAGGGTCGTGAGTTCGAATCCTGGGAGCGCCGCGTGATTTTGGCTAGAATTGAATGATGTAGATTCTTGAATGTTTGCATAATCAATTATAAATAGCTAATTGAATGTATCTGCCCACTAATCGGCCCCTAAAACCTGGGGCCGTATTCACGTCGACTTCGTAAGCCGATTTTCTTTCGTAAGTATAATTTGGTATTCACGTCGACACTTCTTAAGTTTTTATCGATGGAGTTCACGTGATTAAAAAAAATTTACTTAAGAAGTAGGTCAAACTTAAGAAAATTTTTACGAAAATGATCGACGAGAATACGGCCCCTGGTTTTTTAAGAAATTTAAGAAATGAATGTCACGTGCGCGTCACGACTGCCAACCACAAGCGCTACCATATTCTAGTTTGAACTAACTTTTTGCTAGTCCCGACCACATATAGTAGGTTTTCTAGTTGTTATACTAGAAATTCCTACCAAAGTTCGTCCTACCCTTCACTCAATATACCCTGGCTGGTGCATCCAAGATGCAGGTGGTTATGGTCAGAGGGCTAGCCGGGCCGTGGAAGCCAGGGTATATTGAGGTGGAAGCAACCCATCTACTACGGACTTGATGAGCCAATGGCAGCTGAGACGCTGCTCAGCATCATCTCACGTCTGGAGGCCATCGGGCTGAAAGTGGTCGCCGCGGTCAGCAACATGGCGTCGAGCAATGAGAGAGTTTGGTCTTGGTTTGGTCGGACCTGGGTGTGACGAGTGCCGACTCGCCAGCACTACACCGCACCTGGTTTACGAACCCGGCTGAACCCTATTCCTGGCGGGCTCCGCCAAGAAACTGGCGGGGGGTGGCCGATTCGGCCCCCCCCTTCAGATCTCAAAAACTACACATCGCAGCGACAAACGGTAAACGGCATCGGATACGCACGGTCAAGATCTACAATTTTTACTAAGGTCATTTTCAGGTCAGGTCAAAGATGACGTCACAGGGGTCGAAAAAGTCAAAATGGCGGCGCTAGATATGGAGAGTTTTTCTCGAATAACTTTCGAATTAGTCAAGATAGGAACAAGCTAAGGGCATCATCGTGATCCTCTCGTCAATCCGCATCAAATGATATATATGTTGACCTCGAAAGGTCAAGGTCAAAGGTTGACCTCAGGTCACGTGACCTCGAGGCCATCATGTATATCATTCGATGCGTCTTGACGAGCTGAACACAACGAGACCATCCACGCGTCTGTATCTTGTTCCTAAACAGAGTTATTGGCCAACAACCTTTGGTGACCTTTGATGACGTCACATGACCTCACAGCTGCCCAACAGCAAAACAGACCTCAAGGTAGTGAAGGTTGATCGTATATGAAGTCATGTATGGTATATGGGGCCATTCCGACCCGTTTTAGTGGTAAAAACAGGGAGTTGATTTTTCCCCCATTGACTTATAATGGGGAGGTCGCGAAACTGACCTGACCCTAGGTCACCGGTATCAAAATTCCGAGGCATACAAATTGCACATACTGGTACCCTAACTAAAGCCTGAAGAGAAGAAATTGATCGGTCAAAAACTCTAGCTCTGGCGTGATTGCAAACTTTTCTAAGGTAGGGTCACCAAACCGCCTCTGGTGACCTGACCTGAGGTCAGATCAACTCAAAATTTTCAGACATGTTGCGTAGAAGCCTTTTAGGAAAAGTCAAAAAATTTGAGCTTCCTAGCTCAACGCGTTTGGGAGAAATAACCAAAAAACCTCAGGGGGGGGCTCCTGAGGCCCCCCTCGCCAGGAATAGGGTGAAGGAGACAGGTAAGTGAGCTATTTCAAATCGGTTATATATGATAGATATATAATGTTAAATCATATTATCATAAATTATTGTTTTACAGGTTTATGGTGTTAGCTGGTGGCCATCATTTGTTTGCCTCGACGTTTGTGTTTGAAAATTTATCTGAATTAGTCCTCTTCGGGACATTCCACGTCAAGTGGGACAAAAAATGACCATTTTTAACTTCACCTCCTCCGATTTTTCCGAAACTTTGTGAAACTATTCATCTACATGTGAAAAGAAAGGTTTGTTTGAAAGTTTGTTTGAAATCAATATCTTTTAAAGTGTTGAAGCTATAGATCTTTTAAGATTGCAATACACGTCCAATTCTGCTCAAAAGCAGAAGTTAAGCGGCTTGTATCTCTGTAGCCCGAGGGCATATGACAAAATCCTTTCACCCTCAGAGGTTTCACCCAATAGCCAATAATTAAACCAAGGTCCAGGTTTGAACAAAATCGCAGAGGTGGCCGATTTTGGCTGTCCCGGTTGACATGGAATGCCCCCTTCGCAAAGTTTTTCCTGTTCAACAGCGTTGTATTTTGTCCGTACCTTTCTATTTTATAAGGTATAATTACATATCCTAGCATACATACATTATAAAATATAACACAACGTATTTGGTTATTTCACAGGCGCGTATGGGTATTTGCGGATGCACCACATTTACTCAAGCTCCTACGCCGGCACGTTTTGGAGGCGGGCATGAAGCTTGAAGACGGCACTGTTCTGAATCTGGTCGTCAGGGGTCCAAAAACCTTCCACCCTTCCAACACCGGTTGGAGACAGAATTGGTGTCGAGGACTGATGAGAAAGAGACACTTCCAGGCTTTCGACTATGCATGAACATTTCCCGGGTTTCTCAAATCTGCTAGTTTTTTTTAGTATTCATTGCATTTCCTTATCATTTCATCATTGGCAATGAGAAATCGTGAGAAACTATCGAGAAAAATCTCTTAAAAAACACTGACTCTCAGCTGTCCCCGGAGACAGCCAGAGGTGGAAGCGACCGACCCAGAGGTGGAAGGGCTAATCAATCAATAAGGGCTGATTCCCTAACGATCGAATAGGAGTATGACCCTTCCTGGCACTGTCCGTCGATGCATATTTTTTGACGCTCCCGGAGACACAGATATAAATTACGTCATCTATTGAATGAAGGATCTTTGCATTTCATTCAGTATGCTGATAAAATTACATAAATTTTATTCAAATAGCTTTTTTTCAATAAGAAATTAATGAAAAACAAGAGTTAAAAGGAAAATCAAAAGAAAACTGGGCATATGGTCCTATAATGACGTCATATTTTGCACCAAGTCAGAACCAACTGAACGCCGCAAACTCAAACTGGCGCAGTTCTGGCGTATGTTGCTTACGTGCGGTGTGGTTAAATCATTATAGAGTTCAGTGGGTTAAATATTTTGATTTGGTCTTTTCTTTATTTCTACAAGTAGTTCCCATGTTCTGAGATGCCCTATATATATGTACAGAAGTAAGGTGAAGTGCGGTGTTTGCGGCGTCGAAGTTGTATATAAGAACCCAAGGCTCTATAGAACCTAAAGGGCCACATGGAAAGCAAGGTATCTGTGCTGATAACGGATTCTGGCTTTGGACCTAGAGGAAAAATGCAGTCTTGGACTGGGTAAAAAGGTACCTAAGCATGTGTATTACCAAGGCCATCTATAGAAGGTACAGTCACTCCCCCGCCGACCAATCAGAGACAGATCCTGAGTGACGTCACCCCTGATGCTCGCAAAGGGTACTCCATTCCTTTGTAACGTAAAAATGACCAACTTCATTTGAAGATTATTGATGGCACTCTGCACATACCGCTCAGCCGTTGATGTCAATGGAAAGCCCAACTCATTTTCTAGCGACAAAAAAGGGAGCAATATGCTAAGAAATGGCCGGTTTTGAAGATATAGACGATTTAAAAACCCTCTGCAGCGGCATGAAAGCAACGTAAAAACGCATCGAGCTTATATTTTTACTATGGATAAATCATTTTTCAGTAAGGTTTTATATATGGTATAGATTTAACTTACAACTTTATTACAATATTTTCATTACTTGAAACTTTATTTCAAAATAATATTTTCAAAAATGGCAGCTGTTGGCAAGTAGCTTGGGAGCGATTGTGGCGCACATCGCCATTAATTGTCCTGAGGCCCCCTTATGATGTCATCAAAAGTGGAGTGACATGGGCCTGTGTATTACATGTGCCTGTGAACAAATCAAAATTTCGATTCATACTTTATAGGCATCTTTTGTTCTGTGAATCAAATTGTGGTATGAAACTTATAAAGCGCAAACAATTTTTCATCAATCCGTTCAATGCATATGACGAAACTCTTAACAGCTAACTGCAAGTTTACCTCTGCCGATTGCCCCACATGTTTGGTTTTAGGAGAGCACTGTGATGTTACCTACCTGTTTGCAGTATTGTTTTATTTTGTTCCGTAAGGCTGAGAGGGTTGGTAGTTTGTTTTTAAATGTCTCCTAATCCTAGGTATACTGTGGAACCAAATTATATGCATTGGTCAGCCTGTTAACTTCAAGTTTTATTTCAAATAAACTTTTGTAGCCTGTAGGTGGGTACCAATAGGTGACTCAGTTCCGAGTCCAAAGTAAGCGTTTCATGCCAATTTGTGCCAATAAACAGTATGATGATGATGATGATGATGATGATGATCATGTAATCTATGATATAAATAACACCTTACCTATCCCAAATTTTAACTGTCATTTCTTATGCAAAATGCAACTTCTTCTCCTCAAAAGCCAGCAGATGGATTTTCAGAAGCTGTTTTTGAGTGCTTACTGCTTTCTAGTCATTGACACATAGCTGATCTCCAAATTATCCAACAGTTACAACTAAGCTGATTTTTTTTCACATCACTTTTCATTGGATCAGCCAAAACAGGGCACCTGACCCCTTTTCTGGTTCACAGACAGGCCCCCATGGACCCTTTGTCTTGAACCTGTAGCCTCTTGAAAGGCTGTACACATTTTGCCACCAATGCCTCCTCATTGGAATGTTCTGAATATGCCACTTGCATCTAAATTGAGCAATCAAAAGGGTTCATTGTGCAAGCATCTCTGTTCCCATATGTAGGCACAGGGGCGGATCCAGGAATTTTCGGGAGGGGGGGGGCGGCAAGTCGAAATAGGGGCGACCTGGCAATCCGGGGGCGCTCCATACAAAGGGGGCGCCAAACCGTCAAAATCGGGAGCTAAAAGCCCGCGCCGTGCTAGGGGGCGTTATCGCGCTCCCCCTCAGGTTTTCGCAAATATCTGAAAAACGGCTGCGCGCAGCGCCGCCATTTTCAGCATACCTTATCATGCATCTTTTTTGCACATGTTGTAAAAATGTCTGACGCGGGTGATGGAAGATCAGGTCACCAGGTTATGCCAAGTGACCTAGCCTAAGAAAAAGTTCAAATGCTTACCATTGCTATTAGTGGTGTCAATCGGAACTTGAATCTTCAGAATTCCGATTTTGTCCAATGTCCAATTCGGAATTTGGTTGGACAATGGCAGCAGGCTTTGGACAACTTTGGACAATCACTTGCTACACCTCAACATTTTTAAAAAGTAATCGTGTTTAACATTGATTGGCTATTAGAAAGCGCAGCTTTCAATATGATTAACACTTTTGAGCTGGTAACGGTATATGAAAAGCAACTTAAATAACAGTGTTGAGTGTAAACTATTGCCTAGGTGTCGGACCTCTTTGGACAAATGACTGGCTTGGACATTTTTGGACGGACAGTCGACGTAAGCATTGGACATTGGACGGACTTTGAACATACGTTTTCTGAAATTGACACCTCTAATTGCTATACCGAATGAATGATTGCTTTGAGCCTTTCAGCGATTGTATGTATGTATTTATTTGAACGCCCACAGGTATGACACCCATTTACAGACGCAGTCCGATACTAAAACATATAAATACATGTGCTCATGGGTTGTCAAATAAAGGTACGTATAGTCATGTCAGAGAGATTAAAAAGGCTCTAAGAGACTTCATAAAAGTTCCTCGACTGGCGAATAGGTCCGCAGATGCCACATGTTCGTACATGCCGTTCACTTGTCTCGGTAAGCGACAAAACATTCCGGCCCTTATCGTTTCCACCCTTGCGGTGGGTTCGTGCAATATCGCCCGTCCTCGAGTCCGCCTACATGGAACACACAATCCAAACATCCCAACAATATCGGTGGACCTAATGCGACCAGAGAACACCGAATGAAGAAAAGTGAGATCGCGCTGCACCAACCTTGCCCGAATACAACTCACACCAAAATGAGACAGAAGCTGATGGTAATCGAGAGACTGAGAGGGCCGTGTGGAATGAGTTGCCAGCCAGATGAGCATCTTATGCTGGATCCGTTCCAGACGCTGTATATGTGTTTTTGAGGCCCCAGCCCATACTATGCTACCGAATTCTATCACAGA
The DNA here is from genome assembly GCF_019059575.1 of Amphibalanus amphitrite. Classification (NCBI taxonomy): domain Eukaryota; kingdom Metazoa; phylum Arthropoda; class Thecostraca; order Balanomorpha; family Balanidae; genus Amphibalanus; species Amphibalanus amphitrite. Next base: position 157,467 of record NW_024882412.1, on the reverse strand, counting down.
GCGAACGTGGGCATTAAAAGCAGTGATAAGAGGCTCAGGTCGAAACCGTCTCCCCCTCGCAGCACGAGAGGTCTGCAGCGAGCGCAAGTACACGCCAAGCGCCCGGTTCGCACTCCCGACGACGCCGTCGACGTGAGGCCCAAAAGTTAATTTTGAGTCCATGAGCACACCCAGATCGCGCATCACAGATACACGATCTAAGGTGATCCCATGGATGGAGTAGTCGAAATGGACTGGTTTAGTGCGGAGAGTGAATGTAATCTGTTTACATTTTGTGGGATTCAATTGCAGCTTCCAAGTAGTTGACCATGTACAGAATTTATGTATATCGTTTTGAAGGGCGACAGCGTCATCAAGCGTGCGAACCGGGCGGAGCAGTTTCATGTCATCAGCATACATGAGGCACGACGAGTTCAGGTAAGATGGTAAATCGTTGCAGAATAAAATAAACAAGATCGGCCCACATATGCTGCCTTCCGGCACGCCCGACCCAACACGGGCCCAGCCAGACGTCTTCCCGTTGACCACCACTCGCTGCTCTCTCCCACAGAGGTAAGACTCGAACCACCGCAGGGCAGAACCGGAAAGATGATAGGAGTGACGAAGTTTGTGCAGGAGAAGAGAATGGTTAACGCTGGTAAAGGCAGAGGAGTAATCGGTGTAAATAACATCAGTCTTATGGCCCGAGGCGATAGCGTCCCACAACTGCTTGACGAGGCAGGTCAGGTTGGTCTCACAGGAGCGTCCGGCCAGGAACCCGTGCTGAGCCGGAGACAACACAGGGGCCACGTGCACAAGTAACTGGTCACACACTACTCGCTCGAGAAGTTTGGAGCAAATTGACAAAAGTGACACAGGGCGGTAATTGGCCGGGTCTTTCCTGTCACCTTTCTTAAAAATCGGCACCACATTAGCCCGTTTCCAGACCAAGGGGAACTTTCCCTGGGCAAAAGACAAAGTACAGAGCTTGGTTAATGGCACTGAAAATTCGTGTGCACACTCTGATAAAATTCGTGCACTAAGACCGTCCGGCCCGCATGCCTTGTGTACGTCTAATGATAAAAGAATACCGCGCACCGTCTCATGCATCACAGTAAAACGATCGAGATTGTCAATGTCATACGATACACAGTCGGGGAATACATGCACACGCGGGTCAGAAAATTTGGCAGCGAATGACCGGCTAAAACATTCAGCACGCTCAGTGTCGTCAGTCACGATGCGACCGTCACATTGCAAGGCCGGTACACCACGCCCCGCGGACTTGATGGACTTAAGAAGCGACCAAAAACGTTTCGAGTTACTTTTAAAATCGTCCACTAAGTGTAAAATATACTGCCTGTACTTCGACGAGACGACACTTTTGAAGCGCGCCCTGCGATCGGAAAAAAGTGCTAAATTGTCCGCTGTGGGCGCCCTTTTCTTCTGGCGGTGGGCGGACTCCTTCTCACGCAGAGCACGTTTAACATCGGAGTCAAACCAGGGCGGGAACTTAGCTTTCAATGTCACTGTCGGAACAAAATCAGCAACAGCTGCCTCTACCCACTGATAAAATAGCCCTGCAGCGTCATCCACATCCATGTCATCCAACACGTTCCATGGTAAAAGACGCAAACACTCCTTTAGTCCAGGGAAGTCCGCTCGGCGATAGTTGAGCGCCGTGCTACGGGTAACACGTACAGGAGTCTGACGTGGGATAGAGAGTGTTACTACGGTCTGCATGTGGTCTGACTCAAACAGACCAGCATCCACCTCGCACTCACAGTGATTCAAATTTGAGATCACTAAATCGAGCATTGCATCATCACGAGTCGGCTCACAAACATGTTGCCTCTATCCATGGTGGGCAAGCATATCACAAAATGACAAAGCACGGGCTGTCCTACGCTGGAATACAGGGTAGTTGTTGGCGCCTGTCCATACAATCTCGGGCAAATTAAAATCGCCCAACAACAGCAGAGGACGATTGCCGACACACAAGTTGTCCATGGCACTAATGATACTCCTAAGGGAGGAGTCACTGTCCGGCGGACGATACGGCACAACAACAGTCATAACCGGACACAGACCCGCGAGATCAATCACCATGACCTCAGCACCAGCGGGCTCAGCCTCTGAGCGCCGGACGGGCAGCAAAGACGAGCGCACGGCACACGCCACTCCGCCGCCAGATGTCTCTGCCTCCCTGTCCCGGCGGAACCACACGTGATTGCTGAAGCCGTATGACAGCTCGGAGTCTGCCACGTGAGGTTTTAACCACGATTCCGTGAACGCAACTATGTCGTGCCGCTCAAGAACAGGTGCAACGGCACGGAGTGTGCACAACTTGTTCTTCAGACTCCGTACGTTCTGCGCCAGACACGATAACCGACCGGTCGCAGCGACAGCCGGCACAGTCCGAGCGGGGGTCGACTTGGAGTCGTTCATGCTAGACGGCGTCGGGCCGGGGTTGAGCTCAATGTCACCACAGAGGACGATGCGAGTGACGCTCCATGTTGAGCTGGCGTTCGAGTGGTGCAGAATCCTGGTGCGGAAGAATCTGGGGGCACGGCCCCCGCCAGAAGCACCACGCAGCATAGCCTTGGGTGTCCCTGCGCGTGCACCAGTTGCAGTGGGTTGACAGCTGCTGCCCGCCGTCAGCAGAAGAATAATGACCAGCAGAGCCTTCATGCTGATGATGGATAACCGCGGCAAGGTCGGCAGCTGCCAGTGCCAGCTCTTCTCAGCCGCTGGCGCAGCAGAGCCCTCAGCGTGGAGCTCAGAGCGGAGATCAACTTCTACTTCCATCCCTCGCCGCCAGATGTCTCGCCGTCGGTGACCTGGCTGCCGGTCACGGTAGAAAACAGCCAGCTGGCCGTTCAGCAGTATGTACGTCACAGCGAGCCATCCCGCCAATCAGCGCTCAAGTAGAGGGACGAGTGACGTCATACCCTGGAACTGCCCGTCATGGCGCCCGGGCAACAGGCGGCCACGGGGACACCCTTCAAACGCAACACCGACCCTAACTGGCCGGGAGCGTACACTGGCAATATCAATCTGCCACTGGCAGCAAAAAGCAGATGTTCTGCCACCCTTAGCACAGGTAAATCGAGCTACTTCCCAAGAAAAACGGAGAAAGTCCGGAGCCGTCCAAACAGCGTCCACACGGCAGTGCGCGCATGATTGATGAAAGCAACACTATTCATGAAACGTATATCTCGGAATTTCGATATCTTAAGGTCAGGTCAGTTGTGCGACGTTTCCATTAGGTAGGTAGATATAATTAAGTCTTTGGGAGAAAACTGAAAGGCATCTCTTTTGGACGAGCGCCATTCTAGACAATATCAAGCATTGGGATACATATAGAATTAACACACTGAATAAGAACATTGCACCTAGTGTGACCACTCATTATATCCCAGAGGTCATCCCATGTCATGAAATGTCCGCAGCAGTTTTTTTTAAATAACTTTTAATAGATTCAAGCTAGAGAGATAAAAACACCTCAGCTGTGTTCAGCTCGACGATACGCATCGACTGCTATGCAGCATGACCTTTCCCGGTCAGGTCATGACCTTCACCTGAGGTCAAATTCTCAAAATTACCTTTCATAAGGTCAACCTTTAGTTTGTTCGACGTGTCTCGACGACAGAAACGCAATGCTGGCAAACATAATGTCGAGACTCTCTTGAGTCAAAAGTTATTGCAGGAAAACATTGTTCGTAAAAAGGCTATTTTTAGAGTCTTTTGCCCTCTGAAGGCTAAACCGTTGACCTGAGGTCAAATCTAAGCGCAGCTTGCAGAAACACCTTTAAAAGGGCTATCGAATGCGCTTTTCTGCGGCGCTATAGCTCTATTGGTTTCCGAGTTATGTGCCGCTGCTTCGAAAACGGAAAAATTTTGAAACAGGCAACATTTTACCTTTGATGACCTCTGGTGACCTGACATTCGACCTGACCTAAAAAAATGACCGTTTTGTTTTCGTCCTGTTTTTTGGCGATCTTTCGAATGCCGCTTATCGCGTGTCACTACGCGGCCCAGGAGCCGAGTTAGACGAGGGAGTGTGCCCCCCCCCCCTCCCCAGCAGGACACGGAAAACTCAGACCACCAGCAAGGCACGGGTTAAAAGTCGTAGATGGGCACCGCTACCCTAGCAAAAGATATTAGCAAAAAGGTGGCCTCCATTTACTGGTGCAGTCCTTCTCCCGGTGATGCCCCCTCCTTTTCTGGAAGCGTCTCACTTATGCTGGTATGCCTCACTTCCCGGGGGCGCCCAACCTCTGCTTGGATCGCCTAATCATTATGGAGAGACCCACTTTGCTCAAGTCGCCTCATTTCTTCCTTCTAAGAACGACCAATTTGCTGTAGGCGGCCCACTTATCTGGGACGCCCATCTTCTGCTAGAAGTGCCCCTCTTCTTCCTGATGCGTCCCACTTCTACTACGAGTGCACCTTTTCTGTTAGGGCGCCCCTTTGCTGCTGAGGAGTCTTTTTTCTACTGTGAATAGGGCGGCCCTCTCCTGTTGGGCGACCCCAAATTCTGCTGGAGGCGCCCCACTTCTGCCCAACTTTTGGTGGGGTGCCCCTCTCTTGCAGGGGGCACTTCTCTTTTGCTGGAGACGCCACTCTTGTGGGGACGCCCTTCCACTGCGGGGAACGTCTCTCTTCTGCCAGAGGCACCCCTTTTCTTCTTATGGGGCTCCTGTTTTTTTTTTCTGGGGCGAGGCGACCCTCTGCTGCTCGGAACGGGGCACGCCTCTCCTTTTACTGGGGCACCGCCCCTCTGCTGAGGTTGCCCTTCCGCTGTCGTCAGGGCGCCCCTCTTGGTAGAATATATCCTCTTCTTTTTGTAATGGGGCGCCCCTCTTCTACCGGGGGCGCCCATCTGCTGCTGGGGCGTCTGTCTTCTGCCGGATATTGTCAATGGGGCACCCATATCCTGTTTGGCGGGCCCAAACTCTGCTGGAAGCTCCCCATTTCTGATTAACTTTTGCTGTGGCGTCTCTCTTCTGCTGGGGCGCCCCTCTTCTGCTTGGGGCGCCCGTCTCCTGCTGGAGATCCCTCTCTTCTGGTGGGGCGCCCCTCTTCTGCCAGTGGCACCCATTTTCTTATTATGGGGCTCCTTTTTTGCTGGGGCGCCCAGCTGCTGTCAGGGCGCCCCTCTTCTCGGAATGGGGGCGCCTCTCTCCTTTTGCTGAGGCGTCGCTCCTCTTCAGGGGGACACGTCTCCTGCTAAGGGTGCCCTTGCGCTGCCAGGGGCGCCCCTCTTGAACAGAAGGTATTTTATATTCTTGTAACGAGACGCCCTCTTCTGCTGGGGGCGCCCATCTGCTGCTGGGGCGACTCTCATCTGCTGGGAATAGGCAATTGGGCGTCACTCTCCTGCTTGGTGAGCCCAACTTCTGCTGGAGGCGCCCTATTTCTGCTGAACCTTTGCTGTGTCGCCGCTCTTCTGCTCGGGGCACCCTCTCTGCCGCGGGATATGGGCGCCTTTTTCGGATGGCGGGGGGGGGGGGGGCGGCCGCCCCCGTCGCCCCCCCCCCCTGGATCCGCGCCTGTGTAGGCATAGTTTTATAAGAAATCAAACATTTGAAATGTGGCTGCTCCTCAGAAGTGAATGGCATGGACTTTGTTCAGGTAAATTTGTACTGAAACATCACTGATATGTGGCAAAAAAAAAATACTATTCTGTATTGAGATTTAACCTTCACCCCATTGGGGGGGGCATATGTTACCACCCTGTCGCGTTTTTTGCGTGTGAATAAAAAACCGCGGCGCGTAGCGCCGCGCCGCTTGGGGTAGCTTTTGGTACATCAATTTTGGATAATGTGTGAAATTTTTGACCCCAGGTCATGTCAGGTCAGGTCACCAGGTCAAGTTGACTGACCAGGCCTAAAAAAAAGTTTGCAATCATGTCCAGCCTGCAGTGTTTGTCAGAAAGGTTTCAAACTTGGTGGATTGCATGCTGTTATGGACGCCTACAATTTGTTTATCTCGGATTTTTTATATCCGTGACCTAAGGTCAGGTCAGTGGCGTGACCTTTCCATTACAAGTCAATGGAGAAAAACGGAAATGCCTCTAGATCCGTGTGTACGCATCGGAACAGTCCAAATATTTTAGAATCACAATGATTTAGACCACTCGTGATGACCAAGGTGTCATTTTTACTGATAGCCTCTAGACAGGTCATCCGAGGTCACTTGAGGCTACAAACAGTTTTTTGCCAATAACTCGCGATTGGAAAGAGATAGAACGCTGGGGATGGTCTCATTGTGTTTGTCTTGTTGAGACGCATCGACTGATATGCAACATGACCTTTTCCGGTAAGGTCATGACCTTGACCTGAGGTCAAATATTCAAGTTGACCTTTCAAGGTCAAATTATAGTTCATTCGACGCGTCTCGGCGAGGGGAACACGATTCTGGCAATAGAAATGTCGTGGCTTTTTGTAGTCGAAAGTTATTGTCGAAAACCACTTTTCGTAAAAACGGCTATTTTTGGAGTTTTTGCCCTCTGGAGGCTAAACCGTTGACCTGAGGTCAATATTGATAATGACTTTTTCAAAAGAAGAGTTCAAAAGCTATTGATTGCTCTTCCATGCGTTTTTCTAGCTACCATAGTTCATGAGATAGCGGCATGTTTTCTGAAAAATATAATGACAATTAGCAAATTTTGACCTTTGATGACCTCTGGTGACCCCAATATTGCTCTAAGGTGAAAAATGACCGAAATACTTTCAAACGGACGCATTGAGGGCTATCGACTGCTTTTTACCGCGTCTTTCTAGCCCTCTTAGTTTTTGAGTTAGAGGTGGGTGGTAACATATGCCCCCCCTCACTAGGGCGAAGTTGGCCGAGACCGCCACTGGGGCGCGGGTTAAGAATACAATCAAGCATTTCCTAGTCATCAAGAATAATAGATCATAAAGCATGTTGTCAATTTTTTTAAGAATCCAACTGGAAAGTTACTAGGGACATGATGAATGCTGTCCCATGGCCTGACCAGAATGTCTATTTGTCTATGCCTTTGCCCATTACTCTGCTGCTTAGTGCCTAGTCTGATCCACAGCATTTACAGTTTTTAGAAGTTTAGATTATTCTGAAATCTATTCTATAAGACCAGAGTTGTTTGTTTATTAAACTCGCACCCCACTAGGGGGAGGCTATTTATAGCCCATCCTCTCGCTTTTCTTGCAAGCAATCGCAATCGCTTTTCCTATCCTATGTGTCAATATATGTCACAGGTATATTGTCACATGCAGGTATGTCAGGTATATTGATACATTTTTGTACGGAGACACTTGACCTGTACGTTTCTAGGAGGGAGACAGTCGGCAAACTTTTTGGACCCCTGCTGGTCGTCACGTCCGGCGGGCCGGCCCAACACAGTCCGGGTGAGAGGCGGAACGACACGGGCGAGACGGGCCAGCGGCCCGGCTCGGCCCCCTTGTCGGGAAGCCGGGCACAGGTTAGCCCGGACACTATACAGGGTGGACCAAAAAGGATGGAAACATTTTTTTTTCTTCATTGTGGAAAAACTACTGGAGCAATTTGCATGATTTTTGACATGCACGTGCTATGTTCTATGGAGTTTTGTTGGGCATGCAAAAAGTCAGTCCTGACAATGAATCCGTACAGCAAGGAAGAGAAGGCTAAGATAGTACAATTTTACTGGGAATCAAAATCGGTAGTTGTAACACAAAGAAAGTTTCGCAGCCATTTTAAGACTCGAAAAGCACCATCATATAACAGCATTTTACGTCTATCTGAGCCAGTGTTCCATTTTTCAGACTTTTTGGTGGCAAATCACTCCTAATGGGGAAAATATTTTCATCCCTAAAATATGAATGACCGACTTAACTTCATCTCTGACAAGAGTTTCATGTATTCCCAACAGCCAGTTCATATGTCACTTGACAGTTGATGCACCCACATCCTTTTGTTCCACACCCTGTCAAGATCCTGACATGAAATCCTGGTTAACAGTTGGCATAAAAATTGGCATTACACCATTTTGCAAAAATACTTCAGTTATTTACTTTCTATTTTCTCATCCTAGGATTTTTTTTCTTCATCGGCACAATCAACCAATATCCAATTTTAGAACACTGAACTGAGCAATTTGTTAGAGAATGTGACTTAGGAAACCTAAGTAGAAAACCAAATGGCAGGAAAAAAAACAAGGACCCCAGAAAACATCGAGAAGGTAAAACATCTGGTTTGCAAACAACCCTCAAAATCCTCTCGCCATCTCGCGCAAGAGGCGGGCACCAGCAAGGCCGTATAAGAGAGGTAGAATCATCCCGCGATTTCCAATGGACCGGTCGCTAAGCATTAGCGTGACGTCACTCGTGGAGACCGGGCGGCGCCCGGCTCCAAGCTGTACGTCGGGTACATTTGGCACCGCAATCCGCATAGTTGTTATTACTGAACGTAACGACAACTAATGACTCTTTATAAGTTTTTACTCTGCTAAAGATGATTTCCTTGCCGGTACATTGCCGACCCGAGCCCCAGGGCTGACAATCATGGGATATGGGTCGGATGGGCGACCTCGCGACGGCAGAAGGAACGATTGCAATTGTTGTGTCCCGCACCGCCGATTGCATTCTCTATCTGCACCCGGGGGGGAGCAGGGGGCACGTGCCCCCATCGGATCAGGGGGCCTCTCGGGCCCGAGGGGCCTCGCGACGCCAATTGGCGGCTGAGGGTCCACGCTGGCATCTTTCGACTCAGAAGGGCCCCACAGGGCTCGGAAGAACACCTTATGTGCTCCGAAGCGCCACACTTCTCTCCTTAAGAGCCCCACACCGGCTTTTTAGTGTCCCTTGTCGGTCTTTGAGGGCCCCTTGCCGGCTTCTCAGGGCCTATTGGCGACCTCTGAGGGCTACTTGCCGGCCTCTAAGGGCCCTTACCGGCCTATCAGGGACCAGCAGCTCTAAGGGTTCCACACACGCCTGCAATGACTGTCTAAACCAATGGCTGTAGGCCCCCACAACGGCGCCTGCGAGGGCCCTCGCCGGCGGCTGTGAAGGCCCCACACCAGTGCCTAGCTGAGGGCCCCACACCGCCACCTCTGTATGCAACCGGCACCCCTGAATGAGGTCCCGAAACCAGTGCTTCTTAAGGCCATATATCGGCAGCTCTGGGGGCTCAACGCCGGAGCCTCTGCGGGCTCTGACGGCCTCAGACGGGACCTGCGCATCGGACGGCCACTCACCGGTGACTTTTGAGGGCCCCACACCGACGACTCTGAGGGCCCCACTGGCGTTTGAGCGTACCTTGCTGGTCTCTAAGGACTCTACAGGGCTCCCGAAGGCACCGCAGACCTCTAGAGAGCCCCTTGTCGGTCTCTGAGAGACCCTGTCGGCCTGTAAAGGGTTCGAGCCAGCAACTCTAAGGGTCCCACACCCGACAGTGACAAACCCACACTGCAGTGTCTCTGAGGGCCCACGACGGCAACTGTGAGGACCCTCACCGGCGCCTCTGAGCGCCCACAGCGGCACCTCTGGGGGCCCCGCACCAATGCCTCTGAGAGCCTCACACCGGTACCTGTGAGGGCCCACACCATGTGCCTCCAAAGGCTTCATAACCGGCGGCCCTGAGGGCCCTACACGGGTGATTTTGAGGGGGGCCTACCGAAGGCACCACACAATCCCTTAGTCTCGCTGAGTTTCTATCCCAATCCCATACCGGCTTCTATCCCAATTCCGGCTCAACTAATTAACAGCCCCCCCCCCTCCATGGGTCAGCAGCGCCGCGCCGGTGTCGGGGGGCCAGCGCCAGCGGCAGTCGGCCTCAGCCACGCCAGGGGGGCGACACGGCTATTCGCGCAATGTATTCAGTTATGGGCCGCGCGGGGCCTCGGGATGACGCGGCTGGAGGCAACTGCTCAGCGCGCTAGGATACTTCTGGCGGTGCCGGGCGCTGAACGGTGTGCAATGAATGGGTTATGGGCGGGCAGACAGAGATGAGGTATTGAATTTTAATTGACATCAGCAATCGGGTTGGGAAGGAGAACGTTTCTAATCGAGCTTGGGACGGGGAAAGCCGAAAATGTCACGATCGGCTCAAAGTTGCGTCAGGGCGGGGTGCCGTACAATGTAGTATATTTAGGCAGGCAGACAGAGATGAGTTATTGGATTTAAATTCACCTTACCATCGGTTTCTGGTGGGGTTTGAAGACGTTTTTAGTTAAGCTCGGGGTGTGGCAACTGGCAACCCACTGGCGGATCCAGGGGAAGGCATTTGGGGCAAATGTCTTACCCCACAACCGGGGCAGCGCCCGAAATCGCTTTTTGAGAATTAAAGAAAACTTCACAACTTTTCTGAGGAAATGTTGGTTAATCACACTGCACAGCAGTACGCAAGGAATCGAAATCCGAGTTTTTTTTTAAATAATTTCGGAGAAACCTTTTTGTGGTAAGCCCCCGCAGTGTCCAATACCGCTTCCTGGATCCGCCAGTTGTGAATAATTGTCACGGTCGATACCGAGCTTCGGCGGGACCAGGCGCTGTATTACGTTGTACCTACAATGAAGAGGTGGACAGACACCATAACCCCATATCCTACTACTATACCCGTGCTTGTGTGGGTGAAGCACTGGAGCATCACGGAATCCCACAGGACCTGCGCCAGTCGACGAGGTGGCCGCTTTGGCCGCCGGGTACTGCAGCTCCCTGGAGTTGCCTGGGACCGACGGCGCCCCTATGGGCCGTAGTAATTAGGGAATTCCCGTAATGTAGAGATCATATCCTCAATAATCTCCATTAAGATTTTATATTCCTAAACAATACGACAGACCAATTATGCTTGCCTACGTTCAGGCATTACCTCTGATGGTTATACGCCCAGTACAACATGTGTTCGGACGGGGTGATCTTTCTACAATGTACGCACCATCCAGGCCTAGGATGCATCGAGGTTTAAAAGAATGCAGTCTGTAGATCAATCAACCTAACAATGGTGGTATGCAACCACATTAAAATATCTCCCCCGCTCCCGCAGCGTTCCAACGCCTCTCCGTTATGCATTCGCCGTATGTGTCCGCCGAGCCGGCTTGCCTCCAATGACGTCATCGGCCGGCCGGCGGCGTTCAAGGTCAAACGGCTGGTGTCCTTACCTGGAGTTCTATAGCCTTGAGCCACGCGCACTCAATGGTTAGCGCAATTAGCACCGGCGGCTAGCGCACGCCCGGTGTGTTACCGGCCGTGAGCCGCTCCAAAACGGCTGCAGTAACTAGTCGATATAGGTAGTAAGCAGATGCAGAGATGCAGGTGGATTGATGACCGGCAAGCTTGTGTGTTTTACGAGGGTGAAGGGTCGAAGTCGGCGGCTAAGTGGTGAGCGGATTTTATCAGATACCGGTTCACATGACCTTTGGCCAGGTCCTGGTACCCTGACGCACTCTTAGAGAGCCGAATCACAGCAAAAATCCATCCACCACTGTATCTATACGGCTTGCGCTTTTTTGAAAACGTCTGCGTTTGGCCTTCTACGGGCCCGGCCGGCCGGCCGGCCCCGATTGGCGGTCCTCCAGTGACGTCACCGGTAGTGTTAAGCTGATTGGCGAATAATACATGGGAAGAACCGGGACGACATCCCCCTGGGCACCAGCAGAACCTCACTGCTCCGGATTCTTAAAAAGGATCTGAAAATGAAGCCATACAAGGTGACGACATGCCAGAAGCTGTCGCAGAAGCACATGATGGAACGCCGGGCCTTCGCAGCCTGGCTTACCGACGAGGACTAAAAAAATCCGGACTTCGCACAAAACGTCTGGTACTCTGATGAAGCCCACTTTCACCTGGATGGCAGTGTCAGCTCGCAAAACAGCCGATTTTGGAGCACCGAAAAACCGGACCAAATCATTCATTTTGAGCTTTCAGTACTTTAAATAAGGTCAAAACATCGCAAAACACAAAAGTTAATACAATAGTCACGTGGGTGTCAGGAAATGTCACAGGTGCGTCAAATTTGTGACTGGGGCTTTACTTTCAAACATCGGATCTACCTGTTTCTTATAGGTATCTTGGTTTAACCCACCTGCCAGCCACCTGCACATTTCTGCGCACATGTGCTGCGCAGTGTGCACAGTCACTACACATTACACAATTATGAGAATTAAAATAGTTTTAAACAATCAAGCAAGTCAGGACTGGTATGCAGATTCACAAGTTCTCTCAACATCTTCAATGAGGTACCAACAATCAAGAGCACCTTGTGATCTCAGTAACTCCGCAGATCCATCTTCTGTTTTCCATTTTCAGTTTTCAATTGAAATATAAGTTCCATCTGGGAGACACATGTTGCATCATTATTTTTAAACAATTATTATGCTTGAACTTTTGATTTTTCATGTGAACTTCACTTCAAAAGTTGATTCAATTTTTAAAGTTCATATAATTTGTATAATGCTACGATCACGGCCCACCAAATCACAGATAACTTGAAAATAACCAAGCAAAAGCCACATTCTTCAGCAAACTATGAGAGCTATCTGATCCATGCTGCGTTGAAATAATTGAAAATCGCCAAAATCAGTCAAAATATGACAATTAAATTAATATAAACTTCACAAAACTCTGATTTGTGAGGCAATGCGCAACAGAAATGCGAGGGAATATGGTAGTAATCTGGTAGCAATTATGAAGGATTTCCCCTGTCGCTAATGAAAAAACACTTGAAACAAATTTTTCAACGCAGAGGAAATCCTTCATTATGAGTTGCAGGGACCATTTGATTGGCCCATTTTAGATAAATATAGGCCGAATGTTTCGATTTCAACCCCATTTATCGTAATGAGACGAATCCATTGGCTTAGTGGTACGTCTTTTGAACACATGTAGGCCTTAGATTTCTCCTTAGCCCGCCTGAAACACACCATGCTTTGCATGCATTTCTATGGGTGAAGGAAAATTCATGCGCCGTGATGACGTCACGGCAAAGGAATTCTGAAGCTCGTGAACGGGGGCTGCGCTGGGCCGTCTTACCCCACCTTCCCCTACCACGTCCGGTTTTTCGGTGCTCCAAAATCGGCTGTTTTGCGAGCTGACACTGCCATCCAGGTGAAAGTGGGCTTCATCAGAGTACCAGACGTTTTGTGCGAAGTCCGGATTTTTTTAGTCCTCGTCGGTAAGCCAGGCTGCGAAGGCCCGGCGTTCCATCATGTGCTTCTGCGACAGCTTCTGGCATGTCGTCACCTTGTATGGCTTCATTTTCAGATCCTTTTTAAGAATCCGGAGCAGTGAGGTTCTGCTGGTGCCCAGGGGGATGTCGTCCCGGTTCTTCCCATGTATTATTCGCCAATCAGCTTAACACTACCGGTGACGTCACTGGAGGACCGCCAATCGGGGCCGGCCGGCCGGCCGGGCCCGTAGAAGGCCAAACGCAGACGTTTTCAAAAAAGCGCAAGCCGTATAGATACAGTGGTGGATGGATTTTTGCTGTGATTCGGCTCTCTAAGAGTGCGTCAGGGTACCAGGACCTGGCCAAAGGTCATGTGAACCGGTATCTGATAAAATCCGCTCACCACTTAGCCGCCGACTTCGACCCTTCACCCTCGTAAAACACACAAGCTTGCCGGTCATCAATCCACCTGCATCTCTGCATCTGCTTACTACCTATATCGACTAGTTACTGCAGCCGTTTTGGAGCGGCTCACGGCCGGTAACACACCGGGCGTGCGCTAGCCGCCGGTGCTAATTGCGCTAACCATTGAGTGCGCGTGGCTCAAGGCTATAGAACTCCAGGTAAGGACACCAGCCGTTTGACCTTGAACGCCGCCGGCCGGCCGATGACGTCATTGGAGGCAAGCCGGCTCGGCGGACACATACGGCGAATGCATAACGGAGAGGCGTTGGAACGCTGCGGGAGCGGGGGAGATATTTTAATGTGGTTGCATACCACCATTGTTATGTTGATTGATCTACAGACTGCATTCTTTTAAACCTCGATGCATCCTAGGCCTGGATGGTGCGTACATTGTAGAAAGATCACCCCGTCCGAACACATGTTGTACTGGGCGTATAACCATCAGAGGTAATGCCTGAACGTAGGCAAGCATAATTGGTCTGTCGTATTGTTTAGGAATATAAAATCTTAATGGAGATTATTGAGGATATGATCTCTACATTACGGGAATTCCCTAATTACTACGGCCCATAGGGGCGCCGTCGGTCCCAGGCAACTCCAGGGAGCTGCAGTACCCGGCGGCCAAAGCGGCCACCTCGTCGACTGGCGCAGGTCCTGTGGGATTCCGTGATGCTCCAGTGCTTCACCCACACAAGCACGGGTATAGTAGTAGGATATGGGGTTATGGTGTCTGTCCACCTCTTCATTGTAGGTACAACGTAATACAGCGCCTGGTCCCGCCGAAGCTCGGTATCGACCGTGACAATTATTCACAACTGGCGGATCCAGGAAGCGGTATTGGACACTGCGGGGGCTTACCACAAAAAGGTTTCTCCGAAATTATTAAAAAAAAAACTCGGATTTCGATTCCTTGCGTACTGCTGTGCAGTGTGATTAACCAACATTTCCTCAGAAAAGTTGTGAAGTTTTCTTTAATTCTCAAAAAGCGATTTCGGGCGCTGCCCCGGTTGTGGGGTAAGACATTTGCCCCAAATGCCTTCCCCTGGATCCGCCAGTGGGTTGCCAGTTGCCACACCCCGAGCTTAACTAAAAACGTCTTCAAACCCCACCAGAAACCGATGGTAAGGTGAATTTAAATCCAATAACTCATCTCTGTCTGCCTGCCTAAATATACTACATTGTACGGCACCCCGCCCTGACGCAACTTTGAGCCGATCGTGACATTTTCGGCTTTCCCCGTCCCAAGCTCGATTAGAAACGTTCTCCTTCCCAACCCGATTGCTGATGTCAATTAAAATTCAATACCTCATCTCTGTCTGCCCGCCCATAACCCATTCATTGCACACCGTTCAGCGCCCGGCACCGCCAGAAGTATCCTAGCGCGCTGAGCAGTTGCCTCCAGCCGCGTCATCCCGAGGCCCCGCCCGGCCCATAACTGAATACATTGCGCGAATAGCCGTGTCGCCCCCCTGGCGTGGCTGAGGCCGACTGCCGCTGGCGCTGGCCCCCCGACACCGGCGCGGCGCTGCTGACCCATGGAGGGGGGGGGGGGGCTGTTAATTAGTTGAGCCGGAATTGGGATAGAAGCCGGTATGGGATTGGGATAGAAACTCAGCGAGACTAAGGGATTGTGTGGTGCCTTCGGTAGGCCCCCCTCAAAATCACCCGTGTAGGGCCCTCAGGGCCGCCGGTTATGAAGCCTTTGGAGGCACATGGTGTGGGCCCTCACAGGTACCGGTGTGAGGCTCTCAGAGGCATTGGTGCGGGGCCCCAGAGGTGCCGCTGTGGGCGCTCAGAGGCGCCGGTGAGGGTCCTCACAGTTGCCGTCGTGGGCCCTCAGAGACACTGCAGTGTGGGTTTGTCACAGTCGGGTGTGGGACCCTTAGAGTTGCTGGCTCGAACCCTTTACAGGCCGACAGGGTCTCTCAGAGACCGACAAGGGGCTCTCTAGAGGTCTGCGGTGCCTTCGGGAGCCCTGTAGAGTCCTTAGAGACCAGCAAGGTACGCTCAAACGCCAGTGGGGCCCTCAGAGTCGTCGGTGTGGGGCCCTCAAAAGTCACCGGTGAGTGGCCGTCCGATGCGCAGGTCCCGTCTGAGGCCGTCAGAGCCCGCAGAGGCTCCGGCGTTGAGCCCCCAGAGCTGCCGATATATGGCCTTAAGAAGCACTGGTTTCGGGACCTCATTCAGGGGTGCCGGTTGCATTCAGAGGTGGCGGTGTGGGGCCCTCAGCTAGGCACTGGTGTGGGGCCTTCACAGCCGCCGGCGAGGGCCCTCGCAGGCGCCGTTGTGGGGGCCTACAGCCATTGGTTTAGACAGTCATTGCAGGCGTGTGTGGAACCCTTAGAGCTGCTGGTCCCTGATAGGCCGGTAAGGGCCCTTAGAGGCCGGCAAGTAGCCCTCAGAGGTCGCCAATAGGCCCTGAGAAGCCGGCAAGGGGCCCTCAAAGACCGACAAGGGACACTAAAAAGCCGGTGTGGGGCTCTTAACTCATTAACGACGATAATTCCGTGGGCAAATTTCGGCAGTTTTTCTTGATGCCCTGTGCTTCTACATGCACTAGAAATGCACATACGGTGTATTGAAAAATAAAAATATTTTTAGCATATATTTCTGGACTGGCAACTATAGTTGCCACTCGGCGTAGGCGTAGTCAAAAATTGCCGCTATCGTAACTTTTCATTAACCCGCGCCCTGCTGGGGGGGGGGGTGTTTGAACACCCCCCCTTGTGGTTTTTCGCGAATATCTCAAAAACGGCGGCGCGGAGCGCCGCCGTTTTTGGTACACCTTATCATGCATCAATTCTACACATGTTGTAAAAATTTCAGACCAAGGTCATTCAAGGTCAGGTCACCAGGTCACTTGAAGTGACCTCACCTCATAAAAACTTTCAATGTCTGTCATAGCTACACCGAGTGACCGATCGCTTTGAAACTTTCAGCGATTGCTAAGAGCAATAGCATGTACAAAATGTATATCTCAGAATTTTGATATCGATGACCTAAGGTCAGGTCAATTTTGCGACCTCCCCATTATAAGTCAATGGGAGAAAATTGAAATGTGCCTCTTTTGGATGAAAGACATTATAAACACTCCCAAACACCGAATTACAAGTGGTTTAGACACACTGAACTTGAAAATGGTGTCCGTGACCCTTGTTTATGCCCTGAGGTCATCTTAGGTCACGAATGGTATCTAACAGTTTTTCGCAAATAACTTTTGATAGAGGCATGCTAGAGCGATGAAAACTCCTTAGATGTGTTCAGCTCGACGATACGGATCGACTGATATGCAACATGACCCTTTCCGGTCAGGTCATGACCTTGACCTGAGGTCAAATTTTCAAGTTGACCTTTCAAGGTCAAGTTATAGTTCATTCGATGCGTATTGACGAGAGGAACACGATGCCGGTAAAAGTAAGCTCGTACAAGGCTTGGGTCAAAAGTTATTGCAGAAAAACTGTTTTCGAAAAAATCGGTTATTTTTGCAGTTTTTGCCCCCTGCAGGCAAAACCGTTGACGTTAGGTCAAATCTGAGAGAATTACTCAGAAAGGGCGTTAATAGGGCTATCGAATGCGCTTTTCCGCGGCGCTGTAGCTCTATTGGTTCCCGAGTTATGCGATGGCTTCTTGGAAATTTTCGACATTCGACCTGGAAATCGGCGAAATTTTGCCTTCAATGACCTCTGGTGACCTGACCTTTGACCTGACCAAAAAATTGACCGAAGTGATTTCGTCATTATTTTTTACGCTCTTTCGAACGCCGCCTTCCGCGTGTCGCTACGTGGCCCAGGAGCCGAGTTACAAGGGGGGTGTTCAAACACCCCCCCCCCCCCAGCAGGGCGTGGAAATCCAGGACCCCCAGCAGGGCGCGGGTTAAACAAATACTAATCGCCGGGATGCATTGAATCTATTTATGTCCCAACTTATCCCCCACGAGCCTTAATCCAATTTCCAAACAGAAAAAAGTGGTTACGCCACTTCAATATAAATTTTTAATAAGATAATTACGTCTAAGTAGTGGAATCTACACTATGCCCTATGGTATAAGCCTGTAGCCTGTGCCCAAAGCAGCTGCAGTCCTTGGTATCCAGGAAACACAGTTCATTTATCCATCAATAAGTGTTTTTCTGTACCAAAGCAGATGCTCTTTACCAGTCCTTTTTAACCATTTATCTTGACATGCATAAATAAAATCTGCTCGAAAACAATTCAACAAAGAATGCATATTATCTCATACGTAGTTCTCGCCAGATCCCTATTTACTCGTACATGGTTGATGGCAGGTATACCGTCCTATCACAAAACTTTCTACCGGGTATGATACATTTGTAAAAACTCGGGGTACAAAGCAACTCGATTATTCATGCCTATTTGCGAGCACGCTGATTACAGGCCTACCGGAGCCATGGAATTGTATAGTATATTTCTGATTCCCGCATACGTACGTACTTCTGCTGTCCTTACCTAACCAGTAAATCCGTTCGCCTTCGAATGTTTTTTAGACTGTTCGGACGAGAGTCTGGACAAATTGGATCCCTTTCGTGATCACGACTCGAGCACACACTGGCGGTTGTACTTCAGAATAAGAAGGGGGATATGTTGATTGACGAGTAAAAGTGGTGTAAGTACAAGGCGACCACCACTACTTGCACTTGAACACATTCCACGTGTCATAAAAATATAGTTCAATTTCATCTAGTTTAGGACAACTGAACAGGCCCACATATTTTCTACCACCTGAATCCCCATTTCCTCGTTTCCAGCTGGCAGTGCCAGGAATCAGCACTGCCCCAAGTCAGGCGATGTCTCGCCTTTGGTTCACAATTTTCATTCAGTCCCATGAGACAACATCAGCTACGTGATCGTAACCTAAAGTTTCGTGTGCTGTTATCCTCGCACGAAACCCAAAGCACAAAGCCGCCTCCACCGTCTCATTCAGCTGAATCACCAGCATCTGCTGTGAAAGTTCAGATAGCAAGCAGCTTCATCGGAATCAATTCGGTATCACGACTGTGTCAAGGTCATAATCGGCGTCAATGGGAGCTCAGCGGAGGAGGTGGGGGAGCTTTCGTTTATGGGTCCCTGTTTGTAAACGTCATACAGCGTCTTTACGATGCTAAAAACTTAATTTGTTGATGCAAATAGGCTTAATACCTACGTGCCCCTCCAAATTGAAACACGAGCTGGTCACACGATTTAGCATCATGGCACGGTGCCTGCAGATGAGCATGCCTGAGTTTGGTTATGCATACTGCAAGTGGCGCGACTAACGAACGCTAGGAAAAACCAGCAAAGCATAGTCTTCGACATAGAAAGCGAGAGCGACTCTGGTTTATCCAGAAAGGTGATAGGTGATATCACACGCAGCAGGGTTTGAAAATTCTCGTACCTAAACTTCTCGGATTTCGGTTTGTTATAAATGCATTACTGTGCAATCGTAGGCAATCTTTATCGTATAAATGCCGTTTTAGTTCTCTTTCTTTACAAAGAAAACGAAACAAAATCGGGCAAGTCGGACTCTGTGAGCTATGAATGTCCGTAATGTTTCCTGCATCCGCCAGTGGAGGAACAGGGAAAGAGAGCGAGAGAGAGAGAGAGAGAGAGAGAGAGAGAGAGAGAGAGAGAGAGAGAGAGAGAGAGAGAGAGGAAAGAGAAAGCGAGATTGCATCCCATTCCACAAAAATATCTTCAGTAGATGATAAACATAAACAGATTTAACAATGTCGAGAATAGACCAAGAAAACAATGGATGGGGGTAGGGTTCACTATGGTAATGTATAGACATGCATGTATTTTTTAATTAATTTCTGCCTTAATTGTTAATTTATTTGCAAAAGTCCATGTAACTATGTCCCAAGGTATACACGAGGACAGTCTGGTTGAATAACATATGTTTCGTTACAGTATATCCGTAAATACAACTATTTAACTATGAACCGCTCATATTTTTGACTACGCCAACGCCGAGTGGCAACTATAGTTGCCAAGTACAAATCTAGTACAAATAACTACAAATGAGTAGAGTGCTTTCAAGTTTTGAGACACTGGTAGCCTGCCTACATCCTTTCTGGATCAAAATAAGCCGAAAATGCTCGGAAATACCGGACACTCTGGAAAAACAGCGTCGTTTTCTTCGGGACCGTCAAGCCAATATGGCGGCCGTCTCTGCAACGTCTGACTATTTCTTGATTTGTGAAGCATGTTGCGCACAGGACGTGACTAAAACCGTCTGATCATGATGAGAAGGGACTATGCTGATTAGGCATCCCACAAATGCTGTTCTGACGTCATTAACTTGCCTTCAGCAGTAGGTTTTTGTAGATGGCAACTATAGTTGCCACTCGGCGTTAATGAGTTGGAGAGAAGTGTGGCGCTTCGGAGCACATAAGGTGTTCTTCCGAGCCCTGTGGGGCCCTTCTGAGTCGAAAGATGCCAGCGTGGACCCTCAGCCGCCAATTGGCGTCGCGAGGCCCCTCGAGCCCGAGAGGCCCCCTGATCCGATGGGGGCACGTGCCCCCTGCTCCCCCCCCCCCCCCCCCCCCGGGTGCAGATAGAGAATGCAATCGGCGGTGCGGGACACAACAATTGCAATCGTTCCTTCTGCCGTCGCGAGGTCGCCCATCCGACCCATATCCCATGATTGTCAGCCCTGGGGCTCGGGTCGGCAATGTACCGGCAAGGAAATCATCTTTAGCAGAGTAAAAACTTATAAAGAGTCATTAGTTGTCGTTACGTTCAGTAATAACAACTATGCGGATTGCGGTGCCAAATGTACCCGACGTACAGTAGGTCTACTAAAAAAGTCCCCCGCTCCAGAGGCGGCCGGCCGGCCGAACCCCCGGACTCCAGCCCCGACTCTATTGCGCAGGCCGCGGCAGCGACACGGGTCAGGTCGCGGCGCACGGCGAGTGGGTCAGTTGGCGCCGGCCGGCCGTGGAGTGAGGACGCCGTGTGTGGGACGCAGAGATGCCGCAGTGCAGAGGGGAAGATAATGACTCTGCACGATGCCGGAAATGATGCCTTTGTGATCTAAATTAAACACCTGCAGTGCATATCCTCCCTTGCCCCATTCCTATTTTATCATAATCCTTCAATAATCTGTAGTGGCCATTCAGCGCAAGCAAGCAAACAAAACAACACGTTTAGCGGCGACATCGTCTCGGATAAAAAAGCGACAGTGATGATTAGAATAGACTTAGCGCGAGGGCAAATCGAGGGGCATAACTATATGTATCACATACCGAGTATTTTATTCCCATAGATGGGATATTCCCATCTATGGGAATAAAATACTCGGTATGTGATTCGCTAGATCTAGCGAATTAAGATTGGGGATCCTGTCTAACAAGTCAGCGGCCGTTCTAGACACAGAATAATGCTTTGTTTTCGGTCACATCATTATCTGCAATAATTCGAAGCGAGGTTTAACCCTCGCCGGCCGAGAAGAAGGGGTGGATGCCACCACCATGCATTTTTTTTGCGGTAGCTCAAAGCACACTGATGATAGAAGGCTGACATTTCACATGCCTTACATTTCATTCAAGCCGGATCACTTGACATCAACCACGTTTTCAGGTCAGGTCACTGAACTATGACGTCTAGGTAAACCTCTGCACGGTTGTCGGTTATAAAATGATGCAATCCGCAATGCACTTAGTGTCGTATAAGCATAATGGGGAATTGTGGAAACTGTTAATTTGGCGTCGGAAATGATATGAAACTATACCTCAAGGACATGAAATCGTGACTTCAAACATTCTTGGCAAGGTCTAATGCTTCACTTTTGCATTGTTCACCTTGCGTGACGTCATTTATGACGTCACTAGGGACATAGGAGTGTTTCGTCAATAACTCCCGATCAAAATGAGCTAGCCAGTCGGGACAGCCATCAGTGGACTTTGCAAGACTTGCCGAATCAAATGTTATGCAGCATGTCCTCCTTTCAACAGCTTCGTGACCTGCGTTGCCCTAACATGACATTGACCTGAGGTCAGGTAAACATCCTAAATTGCTTCACCTAAACAAAAAAAAGCATATAAATCGACGCGTCTGAGAACAGAAAACACAATTGTATCGAAATGACAATAATGCGTTTAGTTATTTACCAAGAACCGATCAAATGCCTTGGGGCCCTCGACCTGCCCTAAGAGGTCACTGATATTTTAAAATGGGGTGCCAGTCGCTGCGTCACGTAACGACGCAAGCGCTCGTTTTTTTTCCGCGAGGCTCTAGTAGCTAGCTCAATTATAGGAGCTAAACGGGGAGTCGCTTTCTTCTCACTCACTATTCGGCCGGGATAGTGTTTGCAATTATTGTTAAAATCTAGCATTTTAAGATTTTCAAATTGCCCATATTTCCCGCCCAAGTCTTTCAATTCAAGGTCATAACTCATAACATCAGGTTATGTCAAGTGACCTTACCTCAAGGAAAGATCATGTGCTCATCATATCTAAATATACCGACTAATCGATCGCTTCAGAACTTTCAGCGATTTTAATGGACAACAGTATATGTATTTGAAACGTTTACTTTGCAAGTTTGACGTTGTTGACAGAAAGGCCGGGTCAATTTTGAGATCGCTCAACCACTCAAGTCAATGGGAGAAAATTGAACTGCACTTTTTTGGACGGAACGCATAATAAACACTCTGAAAACATGTGGTGCTTAATGAGATACAATACTGAATGAGAAAATTGTTTGTTTTGTTGGAGGCCATCTTTTTCGGTCTGAAAAGGCCCTTGCGGAGCTATGACATAACTATGCTGTGGTGTAGTAATTGGGTTGTGCGAGCCAGCGACAGTGATCTGCGGAAGCGAGACTGTTCCAGTGGGACGATTGCACTGTCGGGACGGTCCAGCCGTCTCCCAAACGGTCACCCGAAGAGGATTATGTGTCCTGGAATGGATCCGACATCAACTACAGGTTGGCTGGTGGGGTGACCTCCAGTTCAGAGAGGGAAGCATGAAGACTAGGGGCGATGCGGATTGGTTTTTCCTGAGGATAGCTAGGACCACGGGTGGAGAATGTTTGAAAAAGTTACCCCGGCCGGCGACCGAAAGTCAGAAAGACGATGATGCTGGCAAATATTTGTTAACGGTTATCAACAAACCCCTATTCTGTGGCATAGAATAATGGATGTCTGCCGTTTGTGCGTTTTTAGGGAAAACTGCTGCACGCAGGTGCGGAAGATTTCGTAATTGTAACAACAATTTTGAAACACGCCTTAAAGTTTCGGACGCATGTCACCTAGTGCTAGGTCAGGTCATCAGGTCAAATTTGCTGGATGATCGTGCTAAAAATGCCATCATGCCCTTTGCAAAGCTTATTCCGTGGAAGTTGCAACCTTCTCACACAAAACAAAACGTCAAATTTGACCGTTTTGACCCTCTTATTGGTTTGAGCTCGCACATGAAACATTATTCGCGACCGAGCCTTAAACGAGTAGTCGACTGTTTTGTTTGCAGTGTTTAAGCTCCGTTATGTTCATGAACTGTGAGAAAAGTTGTCGGAGAACGCTAAAATCAGAGAAATTTGGCTTTTGATGATCTATGGTGATTTTATTATTGAGCTTGCCTAAAACATGGCCAGATTTCTCTGATCACGTTTGTCGCTCTTTCAAACGTCGTTCCGCTTCTCGCCTCGTATCCGCAATAGCCGAGTTAGAAGGAGTGCGAAAAGCCCACCTCTCGACTCAACGTGTTACGATTAGGCCACCACCCTGGCGCGGGTTAAGTTGGGGGAGCCTTGAGCCCCAGCAGCTCGTCCTTCTATCTCACTGATATTACCCTCGTCCTGTCTTGTGATGTTATTACAGTGCCATCTTACGATAACGGCCCTTAAATATGATTTACTTCTGTAATCTGTTTGATGAAACATGTCTGGCTCCGCGATGAAAAGGCTTAAAAACATAGAAGCTCCAAAATGAAAATAAAGTAAATTTTCAAGAACTTTTCAAGGTAGATAAGAATAATGAGAGACGCTTTTATAGATGGCAGTTTTTTTTTTGTATGGAGACAGCTTTTAGGATTTACAAAAGTGGAAAAAGCTGCCCCGGCCGCGCCGGGGTCGGCTGAAAGTTACCCCGGCCACGGCCGGGGTGGCCGGGGCAGGTTCTCCACCCATGGCTAGGACGGAAGGAATCTAGCACCCTTGAACCTTCCTTATACTGAATGTATCTCAGGCTGTTAAATCTCCTTAGCGTTTTTTTCTCGACATCGTCAAGGTGTCATTAACAAAAATATGAAATTCGGGAGGATAAATAAAATATAGAAATTGTGGCCAACAGAACATTATCAGTTGCGTTCGACATACTCGTAAGCATGTTCACACATCCAGCTTACATATGAGCCATGTAATAATTATTTTTGATAGACATGCTTAAGTTATGAAATCATCTGAAGTGTTTGCGAAGTTCCACGATACGGATCTAATATCCTGCTATGCATTATGACCATTTCTGGTCAGGTCATGTCTTTGAACATAGGCCAGATTTTTCAAATGACCTTTAAAGATCAACTTTTGATTCATTCGAAGCGTTTTGATAAGAGGAACACGAGGCTGGTAAAATTAATTTCATGCAAGTTTTAAGCTAAAAACTTTTAAATGTTTGTGGAAAAGCAATTGGTTTTCTCATAATACCGATGGTGGCAGTTGTAATTTACATGCTAAGCCGTTGACCCTAATTAAATCTGACAATATTATTCAGATTTCAGACATAGCGGTAAACAAGCTAATTGTTGTGTTAGGTTAGGCTCTTTCGGTCGATTTCAGAGTGGGAAGGATGATAGGAATTAGGGGGAGACAGGGGGCCTGGGCGGGAGTCCTGGACCTCATGCTCAGCTGGGGCCGAGCCCATCCCGTGGGTTGGATTACCCTGACACATGGATAGCCCTGGGCGGTGTTTCACGGCCCCGCGCTGCAGCACGCTGCGCTGCGCTGCTGCATTGTTGCGGCGGTTGATATGAATTCGGCTCCACGCTAGCGTTGCGAGCCATAGGCGCGGGAGCCGGGGGGGGGGGGGCAGTGGGGGTAGCTTGCCCCCCCCCCCCAACTCTGGGGCCGTAGGGGCGGTGCCCCTACAGCTTTGAGACGGAATACCACACTTTTTTGCAAATGTTTTCTTTTTTATTGAAAAAGCCGAGGAATGAAAAATAAGTGGCCTAAAACCGGTGAGAAAACTAGATTTGGGGGGACCCTAGGTTGATCTCTATCATGGTGTGCCCCCAGTCGGAAAGTAGTTCCCGCGCCCTTGTTGCGAGCTTCCGAGTCTGTTGATGTTTCCATGGAAATTGGAAACCCAGTGCACCGGTGCGCGCAACGCACCCTGTCTAAGCAAAATTTTACCATCGATGACCTCTATTGAAATGACCTCTGGTTATGACCCGATCCAAAATTGGCTGAAGTATTTTTTTTTCTTCTTTTTGCTACTTTTGACGCTACTTCGAATATCACTTAAATGCCCCAGGCTGAGTTATAAGAATGATGCTCAATCCCCATTTCCCCTCCAACAGGGCGTGAGAGTCTAGGCATTCCTATGGGGCACGGGCTAACAATGACTATATCATAATCATTGTGGCCATGAACATCTACTGCCATTCTTTAACACCGGTTTCGCTGCGCTGAGCGGTGGCCGTCCCGTTTGTTGGATTCTACAGCTGGCTGGTGGAAAGCGTTACCGGCCGCCCGTCCACCGCCCGCGGGCCGGACCGAGCGGTCCCGCTGACCCTACCTGACCTGAGCCCGGCGCGATATGGGACAGGCAGACGGGGGTTCGGCTCAGCGAAGGCAGCGCCCACTGGTGCTGGGGACTTTTTTAATAGACCTACTGTACAGCTTGGAGCCGGGCGCCGCCCGGTCTCCACGAGTGACGTCACGCTAATGCTTAGCGACCGGTCCATTGGAAATCGCGGGATGATTCTACCTCTCTTATACGGCCTTGCTGGTGCCCGCCTCTTGCGCGAGATGGCGAGAGGCAAGGCCCTAAATACAAGGTTGCACGGACTTATTTCTACTAAACCTACCAGAATATAGTTTCACGGTTGATTATTTAAATAATTATTCAATCAAAATTTCTTTATTATTATCTCGTAATCATTTAAAAGCAATTTTATGAATTAACTTTCAATTTTCTTGCCTTTTACTAGCAAAATAACTTTTCTAGTATTGGGTCAACATAGTGGTGTAGCAGTAGGAACCACATCTGGCAAAACCCCAATGCCTACATACAGCAGAAAAGCAGCCACCAGGTGTCGCCACAGTCGCCACTTGGTCGCCACACAGATGTCGCGCGCGTCGCTAATCGCCACACTACCGATTTCCATAAGGACGCATATGTACGGATATGTATAGGAAAGTCGCCCTTAAGGATTACGCTTACATCCTTTGCTTATGAGGTCGGTGGTTGGAAATTGGGAGGGGCTCAGCTATTTTCGACCGCGGATATGCCTTTATCACATGATGAGGAACATGCTGATAAGCGTTTTATGCGTCATAACAGCACAAAAGTATTTTTAATCATTTTTCAAAAATAGCCGTTCTGCCGTATCTTTCAGTGCAAGGTGCCGTCGGTCATCCCCGACGTGACGTCACGCAGGGAATTTGCCAGATTTTCCTACTAGACTTCGACACCCCCTGGCGAGAGGATTTTGAGGGTTGTTTGCAAACCAGATGTTTTACCTTCTCGATGTTTTCTGGGGTCCTTGTTTTTTTTTTCCTGCCATTTGGTTTTCTACTTGGGTTTCCTAAGTCACCTTCTCTAACAAATTGCTCAGTTCAGTGTTCTAAAATTGGATATTGGTTGATTGTGCCGATGAAGAAAAAAAATCCTAGGATGAGAAAATAGAAAGTAAATAACTGAAGTATTTTTGCAAAATGGTGTAATGCCAATTTTTATGCCAACTGTTAACCAGGATTTCATGTCAGGATCTTGACAGGGTGTGGAACAAAAGGATGTGGGTGCATCAACTGTCAAGTGACATATGAACTGGCTGTTGGGAATACATGAAACTCTTGTCAGAGATGAAGTTAAGTCGGTCATTCATATTTTAGGGATGAAAATATTTTCCCCATTAGGAGTGATTTGCCACCAAAAAGTCTGAAAAATGGAACACTGGCTCAGATAGACGTAAAATGCTGTTATATGATGGTGCTTTTCGAGTCTTAAAATGGCTGCGAAACTTTCTTTGTGTTACAACTACCGATTTTGATTCCCAGTAAAATTGTACTATCTTAGCCTTCTCTTCCTTGCTGTACGGATTCATTGTCAGGACTGACTTTTTGCATGCCCAACAAAACTCCATAGAACATAGCACGTGCATGTCAAAAATCATGCAAATTGCTCCAGTAGTTTTTCCACAATGAAGAAAAAAAAATGTTTCCATCCTTTTTGGTCCACCCTGTATAGTGTCCGGGCTAACCCGTGCCCGGCTTCCCGACAAGGGGGCCGAGCCGGGCCGCTGGCCCGTCTCGCCCGTGTCGTTCCGCCTCTCACCCGGACTGTGTTGGGCCGGCCCGCCGGACGTGACGACCAGCAGGGGTCCAAAAAGTTGGCCGACTGTCTCCCTCCTAGAAACGTACAGGTCAAGTGTCTCCCTACAAAAATGTATCAATATACCTGACATACCTGCATGTGACAATATACCTGTGACATATATTGACACATAGGATAGGAAAAGCGATTGCGATTGCTTGCAAGAAAAGCGAGAGGATGGGCTATAAATAGTCTCCCCCTAGTGGGGTGCGAGTTTAATAAACAAACAACTCTGGTCTTATAGAATAGATTTCAGAATAATCTAAACTTCTAAAACCTGTAAATGCTGTGGATCAGACTAGGCACTAAGCAGCAGAGTAATGGGCAAAGGCATAGACAAATAGACATTCTGGTCAGGCCATGGGACAGCATTCATCATGTCCCTAGTAACTTTCCAGTTGGATTCTTAAAAAAATTGACAACATGCTTTATGATCTATTATTCTTGATGACTAGGAAATGCTTGATTGTATTCTTAAATCTCAATACAGAATAGTATTTTTTTTGCCACAATTCAGTGATGTTTCAGTACAAATTTACCTGAACATAGTCCATGCCATTCACTTCTGAGGAGCAGCCACATTTCAAATGTGGTATGACAGTTTTGACACTCACACACATTTCAAATGTTTGATTTCTTATAAAACTATGCCTACATATGGGAACAGAGATGCTTGCACAATGAACCCTTTTGATTGCTCAATTTAGATGCAAGTGGCATATTCAGAACATTCCAATGAGGTGGCAAAATGTGTACAGCCTTTCAAGAGGCTACAGGTTCAAGACAAAGGGTCCATGGGGGCCTGTCTGTGAACCAGAAAAGGGGTCAGGTCAGGTGCCCTGTTTTGGCTGATCCAATGAAAAGTGATGTGAAAAAAAATCAGCTTAGTTGTAACTGTTGGATAATTTGGAGATCAGCTATGTGTCAATGACTAGAAAGCAGTAAGCACTCAAAAACAGCTTCTGAAAATCCATCTGCTGGCTTTTGAGGAGAAGAAGTTGCATTTTGCATAAGAAATGACAGTTAAAATTTGGGATAGGTAAGGTGTTATTTATATCATAGATTACATGATCATCATAATCATCATCATCATACTGTTTATTGGCACAAATTGGCATGAAACGCTTACCTTGGACTCGGAACTGAGTCACCTATTGGTACCCACCTACAGGCTACAAAAGTTTATTTGAAATAAAACTTGAAGTTAACAGGCTGACCAATGCATATAATTTGGTTCCACAGTATACCTAGGATTAGGAGACATTTAAAAACAAACTACCAACCCTCTCAGCCTTACGGAACAAAATAAAACAATACTGCAAACAGGTAGGTAACATCACAGTGCTCTCCTAAAACCAAACATGTGGGGCAATCGGCAGAGGTAAACTTGCAGTTAGCTGTTAAGAGTTTCGTCATATGCATTGAACGGATTGATGAAAAATTGTTTGCGCTTTATAAGTTTCATACCACAATTTGATTCACAGAACAAAAGATGCCTATAAAGTATGAATCGAAATTTTGATTTGTTCACAGGCACATGTAATACACAGGCCCATGTCACTCCACTTTTGATGACATCATAAGGGGGCCTCAGGACAATTAATGGCGATGTGCGCCACAATCGCTCCCAAGCTACTTGCCAACAGCTGCCATTTTTGAAAATATTATTTTGAAATAAAGTTTCAAGTAATGAAAATATTGTAATAAAGTTGTAAGTTAAATCTATACCATATATAAAACCTTACTGAAAAATGATTTATCCATAGTAAAAATATAAGCTCGATGCGTTTTTACGTTGCTTTCATGCCGCTGCAGAGGGTTTTTAAATCGTCTATGTCTTCAAAACCGGCCATTTCTTAGCATATTGCTCCCTTTTTTTGTCGCTAGAAAATGAGTTGGGCTTTCCATTGACATCAACGGCTGAGCGGTATGTGCAGAAAGCCATCAATAATCTTCAAATGAAGTTGGTCATTTTTACGTTACAAAGGAATGGAGTACCCTTTACAGATACAGATAATATATTCATGACAAATCCATGGTGCATGGTTTTTCATTGGCACACGTCAAACATTTACAACACAAGTAAAAGACCAGGCATAAAAAGCAGCACTCAACCACTCGACCTGAGCTAACCATGCGCCTCACACTGTTCTTTCAATAGATGCTTTTTGAGCTGGCGCCGAAAGTTTCGCACGGTGACGTCAAACGGCAGAGAGTCGTACTCACGCACTGCGCTATAACAGAGCCGCCGGCGACCGGCTTCCGTGCGGATTCTCGGCATCGCGTGGTCGGCAGCTCTGCGCGTCTCGTACGAGTGACGCAGGGTGTCACCGATGGTTTGTGCGATCGCTTCCGGCTTTCCAGTCGTAGTGACCCTGTGCACCAAACTGATGCGATGGTACTTAGCAAGGTTAGGGGCATTCAACCACTCCAAGTCGCACAGAACGTCACTGATGTGGTCGTATTTACGACGGCCGCTAATAACTCGAGCACCGAAGTTCAGCAGTTTCTGCACACGATGAATCTGAGTAGCGGTGCACGTACCGTATAGCGAGAAGCAATATCTGATAACGGAGTTCACGAGCGCTTCTACTACCACAGGCAGAGAGGCCTTCGGTATAACGTGCTTGGCGTGCATCAGACCGATTAGGACACCAGTACACTTAGCTGTCACATAATCGATGTGCGACCTGAAGCTGAGATGATTGTCCATGACCACTCCGAGATTTTTGACAACTCTAGAGTCCGGAATAACAGCACCCATGGCAGTCAGTGTGACAGGCGGCAGTCCTCGCAGCATAGCGGGGGTTCCTAGTACAAGGACCTGCGTCTTAGCGGTGTTTAGCTTCATAGTGTTTGCGTAGAACCACTGGAAGAGACACTCTAGCGCCTGCTCCATGCGTTGGATGACCTGTGCCAAGTCACGCTTTTTACCGCTCACAAGAAGTTGAGTATCGTCTGCAAATTGCACGATTGTGACACCGTCAGGCAGGTACAGACACATTTCGTTTGCAAACACCGAATACAACATACAACTTAACGATCCGCCTTGGAACACGCCAATTGTGTTTGACTTGACACTCGACCGCACGTATCCACCGTCACCACTGGCCATCTGCACCTGCTGAGTGTGTCCGCTTAGGTAGTTGCCGAACCACTCGGTATCTACCCCATACAGTGCGAGCTTATCCAGCAGTCTCCCGTGCGGCACAACGTCAAAACATTTGGAGAGGTCCAACAGCACCAGGATCGACACCTCTCCAGCGTCCATCGCCTCCAGCGCACGGTCGGTGATGACGCTGAGTGCCGTCTCGGTGCTGCGGCCGCTGCGGTAGCCATGTTGGGTGGTTGACAGGAGCTGGTTGGCCTCCAAGTACTGCACCAGCTGGCGCTGGACGACCCGCTCAACAACCTTCATTATCGCCGGCAGGATGGAGATCGGGCGAGTGTTTGCTGGCTCCGATGGTCCTTGTCCTTTTGGGATTGGCGTTACCATTGCATGTTTCCAGGGGCCGGGCACGTTGCTGGTCGTCAGGCTGGAGTTGACTATGTCCAACAGGACGTGACCCATGCCCCAAAAGAAGGTGCGGAACATGCTGACGCTGATCCCGTCGTTGCCTGTTGAAGTTGACGGCTTCATGTGTAGCAGGAGCAGGCCGAGCGTGTCCATGTCGATCGGTTGCGGTCTGAACCGGCTCGTCGTGACACGCGGCAGTCTGACCGGCACTGGTACCGTGGGCGGGGGGACGCTGGCAGCTGTGATTGGCCCTATGCTCACATAATAGTCGTTTAGCGCGTCGGGCGTGGCGCTGGGAACCGCAGCCTCTTTCTTGCTGCCGATGATGGGCCGTAGTACCCGCCAGACTTTGCTAGGCCCTGCTTTGGCCAGTTCCCGGTTGATGTGGGCCTGCTGGTCTTTCCGGACAGCCGCGCGGCACAGACGGTTCAGCTCCTTATAGTTCTCTCGGTCGCCACCAGGGCGCAGGGCCTGTCTCCGTCGCGCCATCAGGTCTCTGGTAGGTGCCGAGACCAACAGGCTCCCAGGAGGTCGCTGCTGCACCCTCGTAACGGGTGCCACTGTGTCCAGCTGCCCGAGGAAGATGTCGCAGAACGACTCCCACTTGCTGGCTGTCAGCTGTGTCCGGAACACTGGGCTCCAGTCGATGTTGTTCAGCTGCCGGTTGAAGCTGTCGGCGTCGATCCGGCCGAGTCGCCGGCGCTGTGTGACCGGGCCGGCCACCCTGGTCCTGCCGGTGCACTGCAGCACAGCTCGGGTGTAATCGTGCGGGGTGCCATAGTGGCAGCGCGTGACGCCAGCGCGCAGCAGGTAGTCAGGGCGGCTGACAGCCACGATATCCAGCAGCGAGCCGGCCGGTCGGTAGGTCGGGTGCCGGTTGTTGCTGATTGTCAGTCCGTATGTTGTCAGAAGTTGGCGGAGTCGCTGCCCAGGAGAGTCGGCTGCACACTTGAGCTGACAGCAGTTCAAATCACCAGCGATCACCAGTGTAGCACCAGCGTGGGTGGCTAGCATGTGCTGAACCTGCCCCTCAAAGTCGTCTAAGTCCGCAGTGACCTGGGCTGAAGTGTTCGTTGGCACACGGTATACTGAGGCGAAGACCATGCCTCGACACTTCCCGACATATACCTTAGCCCATAGCACTTCAAGATTCGAGTTTAGTACACCAGTCACAGGAGTTTTTAAAATCTCAACACGGTACACGTCACGAACCAGGAGCGCCACACCACCGCGTCCCTTGGCTAGTCCGCGAGTGTCGGGACGGTCACACCTGTACAGCCGGTAACCGTCTATGTTCAGAAGTCTATTCGGTACGCTAGGCGTCAGCCAGCTCTCACACAATGCTAACACATCGTACTGGTAGTCAGGAAGGTCAGTCCGTAGGTCTGCGATCTTGGGCTTGAGTGACTGGACGTTGAGCTGTCCGATCAGCAGGCGGTCCGCCGTGTTGTCTCCGTGCCGACGCCAGTCCTTTCCCCCTCTCCTGCGGCGGGGCCGGGCTCGCTTCCTTCCCCCACGCCGGTTCCGAGCGCTGACCGGTGTAGAGTCAGCCGCCGCTCCGGGCCCGGGCGGCGGCCGGCGGGCCAGGCTGGGCGGCGGCGGCGCGGCGCCGGTGATCAGCTGACCTACGGTGGGAGGCAGAGTGTGGGAGCGGTCCGGAGGATCGGGCCGGAGCTGGCCCATCACTCCCACTCTGTCCCGGTCAATCTCGGCGGCCGACGCCTCAGGCGACATGTCAAGGTCACGCGCTGGGCCAGCGGCCGGCGACGTGTCAAAGTTACGTGCCGGGCCGGCGGCCGGCGCCGCACGCCGAGCTGGACGCCACGGGACGACAGCGGGCGCCGCGGCTGCAATCAGCCTCTGGACGGTGTAGAGGACGACCAAACTGTAGAGTAGGTCTAGATGACACATCTTGATGATGATTCACGAGTTCACACGGCACAGTCGGTCGATTGAGCACTGCACTTTCGCAAGGACAGGTATCCAACACTGGGTGACACTAGGGTGAGGAGAGCCCTCGCTCGCGTGCGCACCGTGGCGCGGCTGGCGCAGAACTGGTTCTGGTTCTGGTTCAGTTGGTTCTGACTTTGCGAGCATCAGGGGTGACGTCACTCAGGATCTGTCTCTGATTGGTCGGCGGGGGAGTGACTGTACCTTCTATAGATGGCCTTGGTAATACACATGCTTAGGTACTTTTTTACCCAGTCCAAGACTGCATTTTTCCTCTAGGTCCAAAGCCAGAATCCGTTATCAGCACAGATACCTTGCTTTCCATGTGGCCCTTTAGGTTCTATAGAGCCTTGGGTTCTTATATACAACTTCGACGCCGCAAACACCGCACTTCACCTTACTTCTGTACATATATATAGGGCATCTCAGAACATGGGAACTACTTGTAGAAATAAAGAAAAGACCAAATCAAAATATTTAACCCACTGAACTCTATAATGATTTAACCACACCGCACGTAAGCAACATACGCGAGAACTGCGCCAGTTTGAGTTTGCGGCGTTCAGTTGGTTCTGACTTGGTGCAAAATATGACGTCATTATAGGACCATATGCCCAGTTTTCTTTTGATTTTCCTTTTAACTCTTGTTTTTCATTAATTTCTTATTGAAAAAAAGCTATTTGAATAAAATTTATGTAATTTTATCAGCATACTGAATGAAATGCAAAGATCCTTCATTCAATAGATGACGTAATTTATATCTGTGTCTCCGGGAGCGTCAAAAAATATGCATCGACGGACAGTGCCAGGAAGGGTCATACTCCTATTCGATCGTTAGGGAATCAGCCCTTATTGATTGATTAGCCCTTCCACCTCTGGGTCGGTCGCTTCCACCATGGGCGTAACCACCGCGCTGGAACGCTGGAAATTCCAGCCCATTTTTGGGATGCTGAAATGCCGCCCCTGGTAGAAGAAGTCTGCAATTGGGGGGTTTAGTTTAGGGACTTCAAAACGAAACAAAAGAAACGGCACTGCTTGGTCCACTATATGCCTGACCTCAACGTGCCGTTCCTCACTAAAATACCTAACCTCTATACATGCCGCCCCTCCCAGATGCCCTGCCGCCCCTTCGCACCGACTCTCCCTCAATTTTCTCGGAGCTCTCTGTGCCGCCCCTTACAGAACCCCACCGTCATCAATGTGCCGCCCTTCCGCATAATGCTCTATCGCCGTCTGTGCCACCCTCCCCAGATGACTTGCCGCCCCTTCCCAGAGTACCTCGGCGCTCTCTATGTGCTGCCCTCGCCACAACTTCCCGCCGCCCTCAATAAGCCGCCCCTCCCCACAATGCTCTATCTAGCAGTCGGCGCCGCCCTCCCAAGGCACCTTGCTGCACCGCTACGTGGCGCCCCTCCCCAGACACCTTTCTGCTCTTACACGCATCCCTTTCCCAGAACGTTTTATGATCCGTCCCTCCCTATAACGCTGTATTATTTCA
Source organism: Amphibalanus amphitrite (assembly GCF_019059575.1). Taxonomy (NCBI): domain Eukaryota; kingdom Metazoa; phylum Arthropoda; class Thecostraca; order Balanomorpha; family Balanidae; genus Amphibalanus; species Amphibalanus amphitrite. Next base: position 123,402 of record NW_024882412.1, on the reverse strand, counting down.
CGTACGTACCTATCTATTATCCAGGGGCGTAGAGACAGGGGGGCCACTGGACCATGCCCAGCACCATTTGCGATTGAAGGCGCCGAAGGCGCCCTCCAATCGCGAATTTGTTTACAGGGAAAATGCGGTTGGAGGGCGCCCTCCGGCGTCCTCCAACCGCTTTATAGGCTGTAGCGCTCAAATCGTAGTGGTAGTCGCCAATTTAAGCCTGTTGATCGCAGCCGTCCTACCTACTGGCGCCCTCATTTTGATCGGAATACCCCTACCTATTGGCGGCCTCCTATAAATCGGCGCCCTTACCCAAAGGCGCCCTCCTGTAGGTCGCCGCCCCGCTATCCGTTGGCGCCTTTCGGCTGGTCGGCACCCTCCTACCTACTGCGCCCTCCTGTAGAATTTTGATTGCCGCCGTCCTCCGTTCTGGCATCCTCTTGTTGATCGCCGCCCTCCTACCCATGTGTCGCCATCCGTGGCTCCCTCTTGTTGAGTGTTGATCGGAACCCTCCTACCTTTTGGCACCCTCGTGTTCCCTCCTACCCACTGGCGCCCTTCTGTTGATCACCGCGCCATCCTACCCACTGGTACCTTCCTGTTGATCGCAGCCCTACTCATGCAGGTGCCATCCTGTTCAATGTCACCCTCTTGGGCGAAGGCGCCCTCCTCACTATTGCCGCCCTCCCGTTGATCGTCAACCTTGCGCCCATTGGCGACTTCCTGTTAATGATCGCCCTCCTACCTATTGACGACCTGCTGTTGATTGCAGTCATTCTGCCTATTGGCGACATCTTGTTGATCGCCACCTTCCTATCTATTGGCGCTCTCCTGTTCCTCGCCGCCCTCTTACCTGGTGGCACCTACTTGTTGATTGTCGATCGGGCCCCTCCGTCCTACTGGCGCCCTCCTGTTGATCGCCGCCCTTCTACCCATTGATGAGCTCCTGTTAATCGCCGCCCTCCTACCTTTTGGCGCCCTCCTGTTGATCGCCGCCCTTCTACCCATTCGTGACCTTTTGTTGATTGCCATCATCCTACTCATTGGTGCCCTCTTGCTGATCACCGCCCTCCAGATAATTAACATTCTTCTGTTTTTCGGTGCTCCCCCACCTACTGCCTACTGGCGCCTTCCAGGTGAATGTTGGCCGGGGCCCTCCTTCCTATTGGCACCCTCCTGTTAATGTCTGCTCTCCTGTCGAATGTCTATCAGGGCTCTCCTATCTTTTGGCGCCTTCCTGTTTCATGCGGATCGGGGGTCCTCCTATTTGGCGCTCTCCTGGACCTGATGATCGCCGCCCTCTCAGTCATTGGTGCCTTCCTGTCGATCGCAGCCCTTCTACCCATTGGCAACCGCTGTTGATCGCTGCCCTTCATTTATCTACGTTTCCCAGCGTGCCGCTCTCTTTCACATATTTGATGCCTTGCCTGTCGAAACTGCCACAGATGAGCGTGCATTCAGCACAATGAATGAAGTAAACCAAAACTCTACGCTCCATGCATGAAACCCGTCTTGGTCTTAGCAGATTGATCTTACAATTATGACATTTAGGTACAGGGATTAGGTATGATAAAGAAGTTAATGGGCACGGCCGCAACAACAAGCATTTGAAATTTCGGCGATTGAAATTGGTTATGTGTTATGTGCTAAGCACTGCATGGGCCTGTGAGAACTAGAAGGCTATAGGGGCTGGTCTGAGGTAATTTAGGTGAGAAGCCCGAAGAGACTAACCCGCTCTCATGAGGAGCAGTCCTGTTTCGGTTTATGTTTCTGATGCTTGTTGCTGCGCTGCTGCTTCTTGTTGTAAGCTTGTACTAACGCATCTCGTGCTTCGGTATCAATCCGATACGGTGATATGGTGTGGATGCCGCCACCAATAAACTTTTTCTACACCGTCACCCATGGGCGGAGCTTCCTGCACAGTTGGTGTGGCAGGTCCCACCAACCTTTATTTTTGCCCCACCAACTTTGCTAAAAGAGTGAGAAGAGCTTTGAACAGAGAACAAATCAGATGTGCTTAAAAAGCGGAGAAAGTGTTTGTTTTCGAAAATTTCGCGCGCCCTCGGCGCAGCATTTCAAGAACACTTTGGCAATAGGAACTTAGTGCCTGTGCCAATCACTTGCAACCTTTTTGCCACTGTGAGATTAACCCAATACCTATCAAGTTTCGCAGCACTGTGCGTCGCAGCTTTCCTTACACACGCAAAAAAAAAAACTGGTGGCGTGGTAAAAAACGCCCCCCCCCCCCTCCTGAGCGATCGTTACGGATTTCTATCTCGTCACCGTATGGCGCCCTCCTTGGGTGAGGTGGCGCCCTCCTAACCCTTGCCCCCTTCGCGATTTTCTAAATACGCCGCTTTCTGTTATGTAAACTTTTAACCAGGATAGCTTACTTCCTGTGGCTGCCCTAAAATTGCTGGCTAGGTTTGACGCCAACCAGTCAGAACTCAGATCCCATTGCAATTGAACTACCCTGAATGAAGTGAACTATTTAAGAGTGTACCTATCATTTATCAATCCGGTGCGTAGTAGGGCAAAGTCAAACTGCTAGCAACGGGCTGACCGCCCATCTTACGCATGCATATCTACCTCATAAAGTATCAATATTTCATACACCAGAGCCTTGGCGGGTTATCTACGTCTGCCCCTTATAACGTGTAGTCAGTTGACTGCTGATTATTGCTTTAATTTCCCAAAGCGAAAGTATATTAACCCTCGCCCGTATTGGTGTTTTTTTTTTTTTATTCAGCCGCGAACGTATAGGGGGGGGGGGGGACCTTGCCGTTTGGCCCCTGATCGAGCTAGAGCTTCGCGGAGAAACGACCGTGTTGCCCGTGACGAGAAGAAGCCGATGATACCCAATTTTAAGGTCTTAGGTCATCGGTTGACCTTCCAGGTCAGGTCAATGACCCAAATGTCGGGAAAATCGGGACCTGTTAGAACGTCGTAAAGGGTGGCTGCTATGGAGTTTTCGGGGTGCTGATCACGCATATTATGTTAATTATAATCATAGATGATGTCTTCATGCATTTGGCCAGGTCGGGTCAGGTCAGGTCAGGTCAACCAGTAAGGGTTTTGTCGGGTATTCGTCATGGGTTGCAACCGCCTCTGACAGCTTCGTAACATGTTTCGAAGGCACCAAAACTACTTCGTAAATGTTCAAATGGCTGCTAAATTGGAATTTAGCTCCAAAAACTAACCTAGAAACATGTAAAGCTCGAAAAAGTGAACCGAGGTCATCAAAGGTCAATGACCTGACCTGACCTTCCGGTGACCTTGACACCCACCCTTATGCATGGGAGCACCATCATATCCCATGTCTGAACGCATGAAACCACGAAAAGACCGCAAACGCGCGGCTTATGCAAGCCGACATACGCCGAATCGCGATTCCTGCCAAACATGGTGTCGAAAAGTGGGTCAAAGGTCATTTGGGTCAGGGTCATGAAATTTTCAGGGCAGGTGTAAACTTGATTAACGCGAGGGTACTGAAAGTTTCGTCGCGATCGACCGCTTTTTACGCGAGTTATCCGCGAAAAACCGAGGGGTGATCCGTTCGACCCCCCCCCCCCCCCGATACGGGCGAGGTTAACCCTCGCCGGCACAGGCCATTTTGCGTCCTTCGACGGCACAAGGGGGGTTGGTACGACCTCCCCTCGCGTTTGGCCCCTGATCGAGCTAGAGCTTCGCGGAAAAAACGAGCGTGTTGCCCGTCACGAGACGAAGCCGATGATACCCAATTTTAAGGTCCTAGGTCATCGGGTGACCTTCCAGGTCAGGTCAATGACCCGAAAACCGGGAAAATCGAGATCTGTTGAAAGTCGTAAAGAGTGGCTGCTATGTGGTTTTCCGGGGTGCTGATCACGAATATCGTGCTAGTTTTGATCAGAGATGATGTCTTTAAGCATTTAGACCAGGTCGGGTCAGGTCAGGTCAGGTCAACCGGTAGGGTTTGTGACGGATATTCGTAATACGTGTCAACCGCCTCTGACAGCTTCGTAACATGTTACGAAGGCACCAAAACTACTTCGTAAATGTTCAAATGGTTGCTGAATTCGAATTCAGCTCCAAAAACTAGCCTAGAAACATGTAAAACTCGAAAAAGTGAACCGAGGTCACCCGAGGTCACCAAAGGTCAATGACCTGACCTGACCTTCAGGTGACCTTGACACCCACCCTAATGCATGGAAGCTACATCAAATCACATGTTTGAACGTTTGAAACCACGAAAAGCTTGCAAACGCGCGGCTAATGCGAGCCGACATACGCGGAATCGCGATTCCGGCAAAACATGGTCTCGGAAAAGAGGTCACAGGTCAAAGGTCATTTGGGTCAGAGTCATGAAATTTTCAGGGTAGGTGTAAAATTGATCAATGCGAAGGTACTGAAAGTTTCGTCGCGATCGGCGCTTTTTACGCGAGTTATTCGCGAAAAACCTTAGGGGAGGGTTGCATCAACCCCCCCCCCCCCTGTGCCGGCGAGGGTTAATACACAAACACATCGGCCCTCAAACACTCACCTCTGGCTCCCAAAATATAAGTGCCGCCCTTCCCTTCGCATTTCATGCCGCCCACCGGAGGGAGTTATTTCCAGCCCATTTTTTAAGGGGTGATTACGCCCCTGGCTTCCACCTCTGGCTGTCTCCGGGGACAGCTGAGAGCCAGTGTTTTTTAAGAGATTTTTCTCGATAGTTTCTCACGATTTCTCATTGCCAATGATGAAATGATAAGGAAATGCAATGAATACTAAAAAAACTAGCAGATTTGAGAAACCCGGGAAATGTTCATGCATAGTCGAAAGCCTGGAAGATAAAAACATGGGTCAGGCACTGCGGATCCAGAAAGGCGACGCTGCGGGAAGTGCATACACTCAAAGAAGTCTCTCCAAATTCCAAAAAACAAAAACTGATCGAATTTGTACCTATTCCTTACGCGTTGCTGTGCACTTTAAAGCAAACTTTTCGTAATAAAAGTTAAGGTTTCGTCTTATTCCTGAAACGAAAACGTAAATTTTCGTCGATTTCTGGCGCTGCCGGGTCCCAGAAGCCAGACATGGGCACGGATCCCAGACGACCAAACACGAAAATCAAGATGGCCACTAGATTAGTGGACTTTAAGCATGGAATTATGGTGGAAAACATGGCTAATAGATGCCTCTCAACGAACCAACTATTTTGCATTCCCTCAGAGTTAAGTTTTGAGAAAATCCCTCAAGATCCATCTCGGATCCATGGCCACGAATCATGGATCCGAGATGGATCTTGAGGGATTTTCTCAGAACTGTTAACCCTGAAGGAATGCAAAATAGTTGGTTCATTGAGAGGCTTCTATGAGCCATGTTTTCCACAATAATTTCATGCTTGAAGACTGTCAATCTAATGGCCATCTCGATTTCCGTGATTGGTTGTCTGGGATCCGTGCACATGTCTGCCAGAAGCCCCCTCCTCCTGGATCCGCCAGTGGGGTCTTGGCCGGAGCTCTGTTCGCACCCCGTTTATTTATCAGCAGGCTGTGACCATGCTGCTACTTCTTGGCTCCTCATTGGTCGAATTCAAGTGGTCTATTCGTTAGACCAATCCGCGCCAGCAATAACTTCCTTATATGGGGAAAACCGACAGCACGCTGATATAAAAACAGCGACCGAACAGGGCCCCTGTTTCACCGGTGATAGCAGCACGCTGCTTTCAAATTGTGCGAGCTGACGTAATGTGATGACGGCACACTAATGACCAGGGGCGTAATCACTCCTCAAAAAATGGGCTGGAAATAACTCCCTCTGGGGGCGGCATCAAATGCCAAGGGAAGGGCGGCACTTGTGTTTCGGGAGCCAGAGGTGAGTACTTGAGGGCATTTACTGTGTCGCTGTTGTGTGTCAAATTCTTACGCTTTGTGAAATACGAACAATAATCAGCAGTCAAACTGACTACACGTTATAAGGGGCAGACGCAGAGAGCACGCCACAGCTCTGGTGTTCGAGATACTGGTACTTTATGCGGTAGATATGCATGCGTAAGATGGGTGGTCAGCCCGCTGCTGGCAGTTTGACTTTGCTACTACGCACCGGATTGATAAATGATAGGCACACTCTTCAATAGTTCACTTCATTCAGGTGAGTTCAATTGCAATGGGATCTGACCATGGGCGTCGAAAGCGGGGGGGGGGGCCTCAGCGGTCTCTAAGGGCCCTTACCGGCCTCAGGGCCCTTACCGGCCAGACCGTCCTAACCAGCCTGAGGGGCCTTACCGGTCCATTAGGGGCCAGCTCTAGGGGCCCCAGGCCACACCCGTCTGTGACGGTCCCACACCAATTTCTTTGAGGGCCCCGTAATGGCGACTGATAGCCCTCACCGGCGCCTCTGAGGGCCTAAACAGGTCCCGAAGGTCCCCCACACGGGCACGAGGGGCCCTGTGGCGCCAATTGGCCGTTGAGGGTTTACTGACCATATTTCTGTCATATTTCGACTCAGAAGTGCCCCACAGGGCTCGTAAGGACATCCCATGGGGCCATGGGCCCCTGAGTAGCCACACTAAGTTCTCCATAAAGGCCCTACGCCACCTTCTGAGTGTCCCTTGCTGGTTTCTGAGGGCCTTACCGGCCTATTACGGGCCACCTCTAGTGGCCTCGAACCCGCCTGTGATAGCCCCACACTAATTTCTGAGGGCCCATAACGGCGACTCTGAGGGCCCTCACCGGCGCCTATGAGGTCCCAAACCGGCGTATCTGAGGGTCCCCCCCCAACTCTGACGGCCTACACCAGTGTCTCTAAAGGCCCTGTATCGGCGGTCCTGAGGGCCCCACACCAGTGGCTCTGACGGCCTCACACTGGTGACTCGGAGGGTACCAGCAGCATCTGAGAAAACCATGCCGGTGTTTAAGGACCCCACAGGGCTCCTCAAGGCACCACCGACTTCTGAAATCCCCTTGTCGGCTTATGAAGGGTCCACAACAGCAGCTCGCGCCTCTGATGGCCCTGTGTCTCTGAGGGACTCCACATTGGCGCCTGTGAAGGGCTTCACCGGCGACTGTGCAGGTCCTACACCGGCGCTTCTGAGTGCCCCCACACTGCCACCTCTGAGGGCCTCATACCAGTGCTTCTGAGGGCCCCACGCTGGCACTCCTGAGGGCCCCACACCGTGCCTCTTCAGGACCTTTATCAGCGGCTCTGAGGACCCAACATCGGCGCCTCTGAGGGCCCCACACCAGCGCATCTGACGGCCACCCACCGGTGACGTTTGAGTGCCCTACATCGGCGACTCTGAGGGCCCCACCGGCGTCTGAAAGTATTGTGCCGGTCCCTAAGGACCCCACAGAGCTTCTGAAGGTATCGCCGGCCTATGGGAGCCCTTTGCTGGCCTGAGGGCCCCTTGCTGGTCTCTGAGAGCCCCCTGCCGGCTTGTAAGGGGTTCAGACCAGCAGCTCTAGCCTCTATGGGCCCCACATTCGTCTGTGACGGCCCCACACCAGTGTCTCTGAGGGCCCACAACGGCGCCTGTGAGGAACCTCACTGGCGTCTCTCAGGGCCTCACACTAGCACTTCTGAGGGTCCACACCGGCACCTCTTTGGCCTCAGTCAGCAATAATACCTCTGAGGACCCCACAATAATGCTTCCGAACCGGTCCTACCGAAGGCACCACTTAACCCTCGCCCGTATAGGGGGGGGGGGGTCGAACGGACCCCCCCCCCCCATGGTTTTTCGCGAATAAATCGCGTAAAAAGCGGCCGATCGCGACGAAACTGTAAGTGCCCTCGCGTTTATCAATTGTACACCTACCCTTAAAATTTCATGACCCTGACTCTAATGACCTTTGACCTGTGACCTACTTTTCGAGACCATGTTTGGCCCGGCCGGAATCGCGATTCGGCGTATGTCGGCTCGCATTAGCCGCGCGTTTGCAGTCTTTTCGTGGTTTCAAGCTTTCAAACATGGGATATGATGTTGCTCCCATGCATTAGAGTGGGTGTCAAGGTCACCGGAAGGTCAGGTCAGGTCATTGACCTTTGATGACCTCGGTTCACTTTTTCGAGTTTTACATGTTTCTAGGCTAGTTTTTTTTTTTAGCTGAATTCGAATTTAACAACCATTTGAACATTTACCAAGTAGTTTTGGTGCCTTCGTAACATGTTACGAAGCTGTCAGAGGCGGTTGCCACCAACTACGAATACCCGGCAAAACCCTCACTGGTTGACCTGACCTGACCTGACTCGACCTGGCCTAAATGCATTAAGAAATCATCTATTATCATAACTAACATGATATTCGTAATCAGCACCCTAAAAACCCCATAGTAACCACGTTTTACGACGTTCTAACTGGTCCCGATTTTCCCGACTTTTGGGTCATTGACCTGACCTGGAAGGTCAACCGATGATCTAGGACCTTAAAATTGGGTATCATCGGCTTCCTCTCGTCACGGGCAACACGCTCGTTCTTTCCGCGAAGCTCTAGGTCGATCAGGGGCGAAACGGCAAGGTGGGGGCCAACGGACCCCCTCCCCCCTTATACGTTCGTGGCTGGAAAAACACATACCTACGGGCGAGGGTTAAGTCCTTTATCACCTCGCTAAGCTTCAATCCCATACCGGCCTTCGGAAGGCACCACGCCAGTGCACTCACTGCCCCACACGGGCAACTGTAAAGGCTTCACACTGACCTCTCTTGAGTCTCACACCGGTGCCTTCCTCTGAGGGTCCCATACCGGCTCATCGCCCACGGCCCGGCCACTCACCGGTGATGCTGAGAGTCCTCACCGGTGACTCTGAGGGTCCTACACTGAAGACTCTGGAAGCCCCCACCAGCTTCTAAGAGCACCAGCCACCACGCGACGCCGGCCTCTGAGGGTATCACGCCAAAACCTCAACGGATCACACACCCGCCTGTGAGAGCACCACGCCGACGCCTCTGAGAAGCTCAAAGGGCTTGACCAGTGCATCTGAGGGCGTAACACTGGCATTTTAAGGCACCACGCTGGTCTTTGGGTGCCCAACGCACAGGCCTTCTGAAAGCAGTACGCAACTTTTAAGCAGCCACGCTTAACTCTCAGAGCCCCACACCGGCCTCTGATGGCCCCTAAGCTTTCGAGCCTGCCTAAAGAGGACCCATTCCAGGCGTGAGCCTGCATGACGGGATCCAGCCAAAGACCTCACCCACTCAAGGGCCCCACAGTAGACCGAGGACTCTTTCAAGTGCTCAGCTTTACTCTTGAGTCTTGCTGCGCGCTCAGGGCACTATTCGTTGGCTCGGAATGTTTACATCAAGCAATCACACAGGGCCTTTTCGCGACTTCGATGGTTGTTTGCGATCAGAGCGTCTCACCTGACGCTCTCATGGGCTGAATTCGCATAGGCGAATCCCTTAGACTTATCGAGCCCAAAATGTAACACTTTGTGTTGGGCAGCATACAGAGCCCGCCAAAACGTGCGCACGTCCTTCATTTGCGCACGTTAAGAGTAGCAACCAAACTGTGATACCTAGGCATGGAATTATGAATCCCCCGGTCCGCACGATGTTCACCTATCGGAGATGTTTCAGCACAATTCGCCAAGTCTATGCGTAGTTGTTATATGTAAACAGCAGCAATTTAAGCACCCCTGACTGAGCTATCGCAAATATTCGCCAGGGTTAGGGGCGAAAAACGGCCCCCCCCGGGCCAGCGAGGGCTAGCATTCCGGGGAGAGGTGGCACAGCGCCTGACGAGAGCAGCACAGACGTCGATGGAGCGTTATAGGGAGGGGCGAATCATTAAACCTTTTGACACATTCTGGGAAGGGAGGCGCGTAAGGGCAGAAAGGCGTCTGGGGAGGGGCGGCACGTAGCGGCGGCAAGGTGCCTTGGGAGGGTGGCGCCGACTGCGATAGAGCATTGTGGGGTGTGGCGGCTTGTTGAGGGCGGCGGGGTGTTGTGGCGAGGGGCGGCACATAGTGGGCGCCAAGATACTCTGGGGAGGACGGCAAGGCGTTTATGGAGGGCGGCGCAGACGGTGGTAAAGCGTTGTGGGGAGGGGCGGCACATTGGGGGCGGCGAGGTTTGTGGTGAGGGGCGCCACATAGAGGGCGCCAAGGCACTTCGGGGGTTGGGCGCACATATGGCGATAGAGCATAGGGCGGCTTATTGAGGGCGGCGGGAAGTTGTGGCGAGGGCAGCACATAGAGAGCGCCGAGGTACTCTGGGGAGGGCGGCACAGACGGCGATAGAGCTATATGCGGAGGGGCGGCACATTGAGTGCGGCGGGGTTCTGTGAGGGGCGGCACATGAGAGCTCCGAGGAACTTGAGGGGAAGTCGGTGCGGAGGGGCGGAAAGACATCTGGGAGGGGCGGCATGTAGAGGGCACCTAGTTATTTTAGTGAGGAGCGGCACGTTGAGGTCAGGCGTATAGTGGACCGAGCAGTGCCGTTTCTTTTTTCTTGGTTTTGAAGTCCGCGAGTCCCGCAATTGCAGACTTCCTCTACCGGGGGCGGCATTTCAGCATCCCAAAAATGGTCTGGAATTTCCAGCGTTCCAGCGCGGTGGTTACGCCCATGCTAATGACGTTTCGTGTAATCCGTGAGCTTTTTCATAGCTACGTTTGGAACAGAGTTGCTGTCTCGTTGAATGCGTTTGATACATTTGTTTGATCGCACGGCCTTGAAGATGTTAGCTGCAATATTTGATGACATCACACAGTTTGACGACGCCACGGTTTGTTGATGTTTCCATGTAAACCCAATTTGACACGTGTAATAGCAGCGTGTTGCTATCACCGGTGAAACAGGGCCCAGGTGGCCTACCATTTGTTTTAACTATCGTATCAGGGCTATGACGAAAAATACCTGGCTTAACCCTATTCCTGGCGGGGGGGGCCTCAGGAGCCCCCCCCCCTGAGGTTTTTTGGTTATATCTCCCAAACGCGTTGAGCTAGGAAGCTCAAATTTTCTGACTTTTCCTAAAAGGCTTCTACGCAACATGTCTGAAAATTTTGAGTTGATCTGACCTCAGGTCAGGTCACCAGAGGCGGTTTGGTGACGCTACCTCAGAAAAGTTTGCAATCACGCCAGAGCTAGAGTTTTTGACCGATCAATTTCTTCTCTTCAGGGTTTAGTTAGGGTACCAGTATGTGCAATTTGTATATCTCGGAATTTTGATATCGGTGACCTAAGGTCAGGTCAATTTCGCGACCTCCCCATTATAAGTCAATGGGGGAAAAATCAACTCCCTGTTTTTACCACTAAAACGGGTCGGAATGGCCCCATATACCATACATGACTTCATATACGATCAACCTTCACTACCTTGAGGTCTGTTTTGCTGTTGGGCAGCTGTGAGGTCATGTGACGTCATCAAAGGTCACCAAAGGTTTTTGGCCAATAACTCCGTACAGGAACAAGATACAGACGCGTGGATGGTCTCATTGTGTTCAGCTCGTCAAGACGCATCGAATGATATACATGATGACCTCGAGGTCACGTGACCTGAGGTCAACCTTTGACCTTGACCTTTCGAGGTCAACCTATATATCATTCGATGCGGATTGACGAGAGGATCACGATGATGCCCTTAGTTTGTTCCTATCTTGACTAATTCGAAAGTTATTCGAGAAAAACTCTCTCCATATCTAGTGCCGCCATTTTGACTTTTTCGACCCCTGTGACGTCATCTTTGACCTGACCTGAAAATGACCTTAGTAAAAATTGTAGATCTTGGCCGTGCGTATCCGATGCCGTTTACCGCTTGTCGCTATCTTGCTTCGTTCTCGAGATCTCAGGGGGGGGGGCCGAATCGGCCCCCCCCCCCGCCAGTTTCTTGTCCCGGCGGAGCCCGCCAGGAATAGGGTTAAATCCGATGAGAAAACAGGATTTGGGGGTACCCTAGGTTTGGCTCCGTGACTTGGTATGCCCCCCCCCGCGCTGAAACCCTGGATCCGCCAGTGCGTGAAATAATGCAAAGTTAGCCCTTTTACTAGTTTTACTGGCAAGGGCGATAATGTTTCCCTGAATGTCCTTATTGATCAGTACGAGAATTCCTCTAGAATCCTCGTAGAGAATTTCTCTAGTTTCTGAAGAATTTTCAGGACCCATGCTCTTTTCATACTGGATGCAAATATACGCAAGACACGAATTCCTGCGTAAGACACTGTTTTTGGAACGGGAAATTGAATATCTTTGCTTAGAGTGATCGTTGGGCCATAAAAGCTTCTGATTTGTGCGAGTCTCAGCACAAACTATAAAACTGCTATTCCAGTTCATCAAAACCCCATGTTAAAAGTGATATATTTCCTTTAAAATGTAAAAGCTGTATATGATACCGATTTTTTTGAAACTTTGTCACAATTAACTTCAATGAATTTCCTACAGGTACCCAAAATTTGGCGCGCCGCAGCCGTTTTTATGCTATGGCCCGGCGAAAAAAGTGGGGGCGTTTAACGCCCCCCCCCCCCAGCAACTCGCGGGTTAACATGGGGTTTTGAACTGCAATAGCAGAAATCAAAATAAAACAAATTAAAAATGAATTCCTTTAACCTAATATTTTTATTTGCTTCCCTTTCCAGGTGCAATCGGGAAGGACAACTGCGTGGGTGCAGCGGAAGGGAACTGCAGCGTCGGCTGCAGCAAGGATTCAGCGACAGCTTTGCGACCCGGTCCAGTGATGCCAGTCCGTCCATCTGCAGGGAGTCGCAGTGAGGAGCCTAGCAGAAACCCCCTAGATGATCCAGACCTGGCCTACTACCTGCTGCCCCGCCGCGAGTCTCCACCGCTTACGGATGCGGACTCGCCGACGACGCAGCAGCTCGCCGAGCAGCTGTTATGCCTCTCTCCCAGCTTGGCACAGGACACGCCCCGACCGCCGCGCCCCAATGCGCTGACCGCATATGCCGCGCTCCTCGCAAAGATGCGTGAGAGCATCCGCGACCACGGCGCTGCTCCAGAACCGCTGTGAACGGTAGGCGCACAGGTGCAACTCGAAGCACACACTCAGTGCTCTCCGGGGCCCGCGTTTTTTTATCGTGTGTCGTGGAATTGTCATGTGTCATTTGTCCGTCCTTTTTAAGTAATCATTCTTTCTGTAAATGTACTTACATGTTACCTATGTTAGACAAAATTTATTTCTTTGAAAGTAATGAATAACTGCGTGGGTCGTCACTAAAAAAAAACTCTTAGGTCTAGCTGCAATCGGACCATAATTTTTGCACTGCTTATTGCAACCATTGTATTCACATGTTCACACAGTCTATTCAAACATCCAGATCGTGTCATATTTATCAAACACGCAACCATGCAGAACTGCCGGACTTGTCCATTACGTGTCCTGTTTGTGGCAAACGTTTTGGGTTGTACGAAATTTTGGTTTGAGATTCAGTAGTCTTTTGGCTATAAGTCGGCATAAGAAACGTATTTTTACCGGCAAAATTCGCTAAGTACCAGGTGGTTTTCCGATACCCTGCACGCCTCCTGTCCCCCGGCGGCCGACCGGAGGAGTCAGTAGCGCTCCACTCACGACTTTTGGCGATAGCTCAAAATATACAGCTACAGGGTTGCTATTTGGCACACCTTATCTTTGCTTCCATACGCATCTTTGGAAACCAATTGCATTTCCGTCTCGGTCAGGGCCCTGTTTCACCGGTGATAGTCACACGTGTTAAATTGGGTTTCCATGGAAACATCAACAAACCATGCCGTCGTCAAAATATTGCTGCTAACATCTTCACGGCCGTGCGAATGTATCAAACGCATTCAACGAGACAGCAACTCTGTTACAAACGTAGCTATAAAAAGCTCACGGATAACACGAAACGTCATGAGTGTGACGTCATCACATTACGTCAGCCTCGCGCAATTTGATAGTAGCGTGCTGCTATCACCGGTGATTGGTGAAACAGGGCCCTGATCACTGACTTATGACGTCACACGTGAACCTCTGCAATAGTCCCAAAATACCGAAACTTCGCAATGCCCTCGGTGCCAGAGGAGCTGTTACAGCGAGATGATGCTTACCTTGTGGTGGTTGGGTGTTGTTTGGGCATACAGTGCCCTCCCACGATGATTGAAGAAAAGGCACCCGGTACGAATTGCACTTGTTTTTCTATTGATTCGAGGTAGACAGCGTGGCGAGTTGAGAAGCGCACAGCACGACGGTCGGTGTTAGACTCCCTCGGGGGTCGTGCGTGACCCATCTTTTATACATCACGTTACACAACCTTTGGACTATGCTCAAAGCAAGTGCAAACTTGCACGGCAGCGGAGAGGGGACAGAAGGCGCCAGCTTGGCGGCCTACGTGCCTTAAAGCGACATGCATTTAATTTACAGATGCGCGCGCGTACCGCCGGACGTCTGCTCCCGGCCCCGCCCCGCACAATGCCTCATTACTCATTTTGAGTCTAGACGGGGCGGCGGCGGCGCCGCAGTGGCACGGCGGTCACGATGCCTGCCGGTCGGCCATCACACGGCGGCACAGCGCGACGGTGGCGTGGGTCGGTCTGACAGCTCGGTGACGCTGTTCATCTACTAACACTTTTGTCGGTGACATCTATACCGGAGGGTAATAAGTCGGGTAATATCAAACACAATACTGCTGAGCAGGAGGGGCGGCGGACGATCGGCTGATCATGTGTCATGGCATCACGAAAGTAATTAGAGCGGGTAATATTTAACATCACATCACCACAAATACTCCTCTCCTTTCAAGCGGAGCGTCCAAGGGGTGGATTAAATACTATTTATAATAAAACACACGCGGCGCGGGGGCGAAATGTACTCGGGGGCGCGGGGCGCACGGAGGGGCGTTCAGAACGCGCGAGGGCTGCGGCACTGGCTCAGGGCTGGCGGGTCGGTCTTCGGGATCATCTGGAGGCGGTCGATCTGCGGTGTTGTCAGGTAGCGGTTGGTCTGCGGTGTCTGGCGTCGGCGGCTCGTCGTTAGCGGCGGCTGCTCCCTCGGCAGCGGCTGGGAAGACGGCGGGCTTCAAACGCTCGATGGACACGACGTCAGTTTGTCCAGTTGGCAGTTTCACGCGGAACCATTTTGGGTCGCGTTGGACGACAGCCATCGGGCCGGTGTACGGCGCGGAGAGCGGTCGTTTGACGCGGTCCACGCGTACCCAGACATGAGTACAGGTGGCGAGTTCTGCTGGCAGGTACGTTGATCGCTCGGCGTGGTGGCAACCCTCAGAGAGTGCGGTGAAATCGATCTGGGTCATATGGCGGGCGAGCTGGCGGACATAGTGATGGGTGGATTCGGGATTTTGCTGGTCGATGGCGATCTTTGGGAAAAGGAGTTGGGTTCCGGTCACGGCGGTAAATGGGGACACGTCGTTCTCATTGGGGATGGTCCGAAGGCTTAGCAGAACGACTTACAGGGCTGGTATACAGGCGTCTTTTCAGGCTACGATGGCGGTTTTCAGCGTGCGAAGGAGACGTTCAACCATTCCATTGGCTTGCGGGTGGTGGGCAGTAGTGCGGGTGCAATGGAATCTCTGGAAGAACTGTGATGGCTCCGCGGCTCTGGTCGGCTGGCACGGTTCCAGAACGGAGGCGTGTTGGGCGAGCAGAGGGCGGACAGACGGCGGCAGGTGAGAGAGAGAGAGAGATCGTTGACGAGATAGGCGGTCGTCCGTGCCACGGGCGTTCCCACTTGCTGTAGCGAAGAAGGCGATTGGGACCGGCTGCTCTTCGATGATTTGGTGGAGGACGGCACCGGCTGCCACAGCGGAACAGTCGGTCGTTAGCTGTAGTGGTTGCAGCCTGGGACTTCGTGAGCGAGCTGGCAGGCGTGTTGAAGGGCAGTCTTCGCAGCGCTAAAAGCGCCGGCCGCAGACTCGCTCCACTCCATGCGGAGGTGTGCTGGCTTGTTTGGCCGCTGGCACCACGGGCGGCTCGTTCTGGCGGCGGTTCCGAAGTAAGTGCACGGCATAACTTGGCGTCACTGAAGGGCATCACCCCGAGAGGCAGCTGATTCGGCTGGGCTGAGGAGGGCGTTTGGGTGAGGTTTCTGGGTCGTTCTTCATCCTGTGGGTCTGGTTGGGTCTTGCTGTTACTTGTTGGTTTCTTAGTCGTTCTTCATCCTGTGGGTCTGGTTGGGTCTTGCTGTTACTTGTTGTTTGCGGTTAACAGACAAGTGCGATGGTACCGGGTGATCACGTCGGGGTCACCAATTTGTGGTGGTTGGGTGTTGTTTGGGCATACAGTGCCCTCCCACGATGATTGAAGAAAAGGCACCCGGTACGAATTGCACTTGTTTTTCTATTGATTCGAGGTAGACAGCGTGGCGAGTTGAGAAGCGCACAGCACGACGGTCGGTGTTAGACTCCCTCGGGGGTCGTGCGTGACCCATCTTTTATACATCACGTTACACAACCTTTGGACTATGCTCAAAGCAAGTGCAAACTTGCACGGCAGCGGAGAGGGGACAGAAGGCGCCAGCTTGGCGGCCTACGTGCCTTAAAGCGACATGCATTTAATTTACAGATGCGCGCGCGTACCGCCGGACGTCTGCTCCCGGCCCCGCCCCGCACAATGCCTCATTACTCATTTTGAGTCTAGACGGGGCGGCGGCGGCGCCGCAGTGGCACGGCGGTCACGATGCCTGCCGGTCGGCCATCACACGGCGGCACAGCGCGACGGTGGCGTGGGTCGGTCTGACAGCTCGGTGACGCTGTTCATCTACTAACACTTTTGTCGGTGACATCTATACCGGAGGGTAATAAGTCGGATCATAGGTGGAGAATTGTCAAAATGCCAGGGGGTGCTTTCACTGGCGGATCCAGAGCTTGAGCGCGGGCGGGGGGCACACCAGGGAGGGGGCCAAACCTAAGGTACCCCCAAATCCTGTTTTCTCATTGGATTTAGGCCACTTATTTTTCGTAACAGCCCTGGCACGATGTTTTTTTAACTTTTAAACTTTAAAAAAAAAAACTTTTTTTTTAACTTTTTTAACTTTTTTAAAAAGAAGTTGTAGGCCACCTGGCAGGGGCTTTTTCTTTCGGCACCTGAAGCCTCTATGGGCCCTAAGCCTCTCTGGGCCCTATGTGGGGCCATTGGAACTCAGGTTAAGGGGTGACCCACAGAGTTGCACGTGACCACACGGTGCCGACTGCCGACACTCCGCAGGAGATCGTTTAGGGTCTCAGAAACTCGTCTTTTCTGTCAGAGGCCAGCGAAAACGCTCAGAGATTTGCGCGGGCCCTAAAAGATCTGCGCGGAGTGCGGACCTTCGGAGACCTGCACAATATTTGCCCTCAAAGGTTCACCTGGGGCCCCTAGAGCCTGACGTAGGGCCCCTTGACATGGGTGTGGCCCTCAAAGACGGCTGAAGAGACCCGTAAAGATATGTGGGTCTTTAGATACATGCGTCTGGTGATTGACTTGGGTTCTTCTGAATGGTTCTAAATGTTATCAGGGAGCTATTTCTCGGATATCAGCTAGGGCTCTCGGGGACTGCTTTTGAGCTTCAAAAAAGCCTGTGCGGAGCCCTTGGGGCACGTCCGGTGTCCTCAGGAGTTGGGTGCCTGTGTGCGGCTTCAAGAACCTGACGGATCTCTCAGGAGCCGGAGTGGGTAATTGGAGACCCCGGCCCCGGGAGAAGACTCGGCACTTAAAACTTCGACGGGCCAAAGGGCCGGGCGTCAGGGGCCCCTAAGCCCAATGAGGATGGCAGAGGACAGGTGCTCCCTGTGCCACCCTTGGCTAGGCCACTTGCCCCTTCCCCCGACCAATGAGCCAATGAGCGTCGAAAATAACTATTACATGCTCTCTTTTTCACCCCCAGGGTAGTCAAATCCTTCACCTCATTCTTCAAGGACTCTAAAAACCTGGTCCGGGCTAGACCCTTGACGGTCACCCCTATCCGAAGCGTGTAGGTAGCTCCCCCAGAAGCATGCTCAGGTGCGGTGAGAAAGCATCAGTGGGTCTGGGTGAGCTGTTTATCATGGCGGGCTCAGCCGCCCAGCAGTCCCATTCAGCCCCATGCAGGAACCTGCATGCAGGTTGGCCGCCCACTGCCCAGTGCCCGGTGTCCCCAGGACTGTCTCTCCCTATATTATCATGCTCCCGATTCTGCAGTCTGCAAAGGTCTCGCAAGATCGAAAGAGCCTAACCTTGCAAAATAAAACAAAGAAGCATCAATATGAGCTATCATTGACGTTGATAAAACGTTTTATGTAATATGTTCTATCTAACATGGAGCGTTGCTACCGCAGCCGCAACCAGTCACAGCAGTTGCACTGGGTTAATCTAGCAGCAATTGATATTGATATTCGCGAATCTGCTGCTGGTAGACAGGCATTCTCCGTTCCTCGAGGCTGGAATATGCTGCTTCTGGGCCTGGTACGATTTAAAAGTAAGCCCTCTTCAGCCGACATTGCTAAAAAGGCAAAATAAGAACTTGAGTCGTGTTCTTGTCGCTTGTCCCCACTTGGGATGAGCGGAACAATGAAGTGTATCTGGCATATTATGTCGAGATTTGGATTGAATTTGATGCGAAAGGGGCTAAAGTTAGTCTGGGCTCAGAATCCAACTTTTGTTTCATGCCAAAAACAGCAAATTCGGAAGCCGCGAATGCCTGTCTACCAGCAGCAGATTCGCGAATATCAATCTGCTGCTAGATTGACGAACGTGCAACTTTTTGCAAGGTTAAAAAGACAAATTTCCTCAAGATGAAAATTATTTACTATTGAAATAAAATATATCACAAAAAAGCATGTCAAAAACGTCCAAATGAAATCAGCTTTTGCAAAACCATTAATTATCAAATGCTTTCTTTAAAATTGTATTTCTTTCCTCTGATAAATGGAAAACTTTATATGGCGGGATAAGAATTTGCCATCGCTGCGCTATTGCAACGATTGTGGCGCAGGCCAGTTATTCTCTTGTGATTCAGCCGATTCAACCCATGAGGTCCTAATACTAAAACATAATTCAGCCTTCAACTTTCAAGTTGCCAACGTATCATTTCTTTTTAGAATTTTGGGTTCATGAGCTAAAGATATACCTATATCGTAGAGCCGAAGCATATAATGAACAAATGCGTGCATTGTCCAACAAGATTGTGTCCTGACTGTGAGGTTCTGCAATGTTTTCAGGCTTTTGTCACAACAGGTGAAACACCAGCATCTTGAGACATATCTTTTTTTTTTCTTACAAATAAGTCCCAGGACATTGGACAATTGGACAGTGATTGAGTCTTGAGCAATAACAATCGTTTTCATCATGCAAATTGTAACCGTGATGCCTAGGTATTGGGTGCATGCTTCCATTGAATGCTTCACAAAGTTTATGTTTGACTTTGTGAATGAAAATGACATGTCCTTTACCTATATATTTTTTATCATGCTTAGAATGTGAAATTTTATTTTTGTGTAGACTTGCAGATTCCAGGGGGTGCTTTTGCCACACTTTTTGGCTCAGGGGGTGCTCGCGCACCCCCAAAACCCCTAATTCTCCGCCCCTGAGTCGGATAATATCAAACACAATACTGCTGAGCAGGAGGGGCGGCGGACGATCGGCTGATCATGTGTCATGGCATCACGAAAGTAATTAGAGCGGGTAATATTTAACATCACATCACCACAACCTACAGGACCTAGTATCCTCTAGAAGTCTCAAAACTTGTTTATCTCGGATTTCTCCTAGGGGTCACATGAGGTCAGGCCGATCGCGTGACGTCACCATTACAAGTCAATGGGGAAAATATGGAAACTGTAATTTTGACGCCGATAATGATCTAAACCTAGCTCAAGCACATGGAATCGCAATTTCATGCAATTCTTGCAATGTTCAATGCTTCACTTTTGCATCTTTAACCTAGCGTGACGTCATTTATGACGCCACAAATGTCACAAGTTTTTTTTCGTCAATAACTCCTGATAAAATTGAACTGGCAAGTGGGCAAGTCGCCAATAGACTCAGGAAGACCTACCAAATAGAATGATATACGATATAACTTCCTCCGACCAACTTCGTGACCTGAGTGCCTCTGACCTGGCTTTGACCCGATGTGAACACCTTATGTTGACCCCACCCAAACAAAATGTACCATTTTGACGCACCGGAGCATGACAAACATGATGGTACTAAAATCGCGACTCTGCGCCGTTTTTTGGCAAAGTTATTTCTCAAAACCCGAAATCGTATTTTGGCCCTCGGGGCACTTCACCTGACCCTCAGAGGCCACCAGTTGACCTGAGACTTTTGAATCGTGCATCAATCGCTGCGTCCCCGGTCCCGTTACGGCACACATGCTTGTTTTTCCCGCGAGGCTAGCTCAATTAGGGCGAGGGAGTCGTACCCGCCCACTCTGGCGGCCGCCCCGGCCGCCAGAGTGGGCGGGGATAGGTATGTAAAAAAAAAAACTAAGAAGTCTGGTGATGATTGATGCAAGATTCTTACAGATAATGATGATGAAGGTAGGGTATAAGTTATTAAAGATAAGTGAAACAAATTCGCAGCCATCAGTAACCTTGATTTATGCATAAGAGTTATAGAACCATAGGCGGCGGAACGGGGAGGGCACCGGAGCACCGTGCCCCCTTTAATTTTGGCATTTTAACATTAGCCCTATGGGCGTTGCATGGAAAGAATCGGACCAATCGGACCTTAAAGGAAATAGTTCACTTTTTAACATGGGTTTTGAACTGGAATAGCAGTTCCGTAGCTTGGGCTGAGACGAGCATAAATCAGGAGCTTTTACAGCCCAACGATCACCCTAGGCAAAGATATTCTATTTCTCGTCCCGAAAAAGGTGTCTTGCGTTGAGGATGTGTGCCTTGCATATATTTCCATCCAGTATGAAAAGAGCATGGGTCCCGAAAATTCTTCAGAAACTAGAGAAATTATCTACGAGAACTCTAGAGAAATTCTCGTACTGATCAATTAGGACATTCAGGGGAACATTATCAGATCGAGCAGATCGCCCAAATGCCGGTGGCTGCGATAATTTCTCTGTTTCTGAAGAATTTTCGGGACCCATGCTCTTTTCATACTGGATCGCGTGTGCCTTACAGAAACTGAAAAGTTCTTCCTATATCAAAATATAGGAAAAAAAATCTTTTGTTATAAAAAGGTTTTATTTTCTTTGCTGATTATTTTGAACATAAAAAATCATAAATCGTTGCAAAAAAAAAATAATTTCGTGAAAGTGAACTATTTCCTTTAATTGAAGGTGTTCCGCCGCTACTGTATAGAACAACTGTGAGCTGCAGGCTCAGCTCTTCAGTTTCTTCCTTTGCCTGCATTCTGCAAACACAATAAAATCAATGGAAGAGTAATAATAGATTAATTGTATTTTATTGATGCTATTCAAGTTTCAATAGTAACTATGTCACCGATGATTCAATATTATTTGCACGGTATCATTTACCACCACACGTCTAAACATTTAGCATCTAAAATAATGCAGTAAAATAAGCTGCCGTCGTCGACAAAATCTGGTGCCAACTCAAGGTCAAACGGAAAATGTGGTCACGTGACCAATGTCCGGCAGCTGCCCTGAAGTTCTTCAGAAAGGTGAGCTCAGGGGGCGTCGAAGTCTAGTTCCTACCAAACTGGCACTCCCATGCCTACGTCACCACGAGGACGCCCGAGGGCATTTACATGTTGAAGATAGGGAAATCGCCATAGTTTAGAGCCGCCTGGAGGGCAGCCTTGAGATAGATGATAATGTAAATGTGTGCTGATATGATCATCTACATGTTATTTATCCAAATCCAGGGCCAATTAATCGATATCTTGTCCGTTAGGCGGCACGGGCGGACATCGATAGCAGCGCCTCTATCGGTCACTAGGGAAAGCTGGGCTGTAGGCGACGAAATACCGGCTGAGTTGTCACAAGTTAAATAGGTTTATAGACATCCCTCTTGTGAAAAAGTTGAACTTTTGCCTTCAATATTTCTACAGGCAACTTTAGAAGTGCCTTCACATAGATTACAAAACCATTTAAAGTATTTTATTCACTTCAAGCCTTCCCTATTGTTCTTGATGATGCGGGAACTATTTCTAATTAGTGTTTCTAGCTTAGTAAAAGAACATATTGTGCAAACGATGAAAAAAGCATAAATGGAAGATTTTAAATGCAATTTTCTGTAACAAATAATGGTAAATTCTCTACACATCAAGGAAAAGGTGCATGCTAACTGATAATTTAAAGTTCTTGGGGCCAGTTGGTTTCTTCTTTTCTTACGTCGCCCCAATGGCCGCGAATACACTTGTGATAACGCCTATCGCACGTTTTCCAGTGGTGATGCGCTAACTTACGTGGTTCTTGCAGCCAATAAGGGTGTTTCATAGTGCGATTCAGCCGCATTATCGACTTTAATGCCATAAACCGCCACGGAACATATGATTTGCAGCTCCCTGGCGTGATAGCTGCCAGTAGGGCTCCGGAGTCGGAGTCATGAAGTCGGTCGGAGTTGACAGTTCTGACCTGAGTCGTCGAGTCGGAGTCAGAGTCGATTTTAAAAGCTGGAGTCTGAGTCAGTCACCGAATTCGATCCCCTGCGCAGACCTTTCAGGGTTCCGTAGTCGGAGTTGTAGTTGGTCCGAGTCGACAGTTCTGACCAGAGACAGAGTCAGAGTCGATTTTGAAAGCCAGAGTCGGAGTCGGAGTCACCAAAAATCCATTGCCTCCGCAGACCTGCTAGGGCTGTGGAGTCGGAGTCGGTCAGAGCCGACATTTGAAATCAAAGTCAGAGTTGATTTTTGAAAGTCTGAGTCAGAGTCGGAGTCATCAAGAAACCCATGAACGATCCGCAGTGTCATGCAGTAAGGGCGCTGCCGATCGATGCCCTGAATTGCCTATGATTTATGAATTGAATGAATAGATGGCAATTACTTAGGTATGTACCTTCTATTATTCATCCCTTGCCACTTGGAGGACTTACTTTCAGTAGAAAAAGACGCATTATTTGTTTGTTTATTTATTGACAAATATTTTTTGAGCAGTTAGGGATACAGACACAAAACACAATTATAGCACCTCGCTGGTGCAAATCATTGCTAGATAGATGTTGAAATGTGTTGCCATTGAAGAATCTACTGATTTTCCAGGCGGCTCTCGTCTTCAAGTAACTACTGGTCTTGTAAGGGCCCTGTTTCACCGGTGATAGCAGCACGCCGATTTTACGACTTGTCAAATTGGGTTTCCATGGAGACATCAACAGGCCCATTGCTCCAACACTACCACAAGTGTGACGTCAGCTCGCGCAATTTGATAGCAGCGTGGTAGCAGCAGCCCGTGAAACACCGCCAAGATCTCTTGATTGCTCACCGTCTGGCGTCTAGTTCCAAGGTTTTCTTAAAGCTAATCAAACGTTACCATGGCTGCTCTTGATGGCATAGCGCTTGCTGGTTCTGGGTTCTTAATTGGTGGTTCTTGCGTCTGATCCTGTTGCTTCATGTTCCATCACATCACATTTAATTTCTAATGGAACAGACACTTCTACCTTTTATTTCACTATCAGTCGACTTGCATTTACCCATGTGGCATGCTGGCCCTTTTATTTCCACGATAGAATCTACCAATTATTGAAAAAGCCTCGGATAAAAAAGCAAGAAAAGTATGTGAAGTTAAATAATTTGCGACGGTCCTAGAAAACCAGAAAAAATATCAAAAAGCCTGTCTATCTCACTTCCCTCACTTCATAACAAAAAACACGCAGCAAAACATGCGAAAGAGTCCTTAGCAACGCCTTAGCAACGCAATTGTCTGAAGTGCGCAATATGTGTCACATCTGGAAAATTTAGTAGCTACTTGATTATTCAACTAGAGTTGGACTATAATAGCTAGGCTTTTATATAAAAAATAAGTGTTTGCTTATGGAATTTATAGCAACTGGTTACTTAACTTCGAAATAATGATTTATTACAGAAAAAGCTTGTTTGCGACATATTTGTAAAAAAACAACGGAAATAGCTTTGACTCGTACGCTATTCTAGTACATTTTTGGTAGAAAACTTCGTCCAACCTTATGTTTTAGGGCCTTGGGTGAGCTCGTCAAGGCTTGGGACTATTTCGTTCCACCATTCAACACTTCTCCTCCATACCCTTTGAGCTATTGCACTCATCCTGATCTTTTGCCTTTGCATTCTGTGCAGTGCTAGCATCCTGGCCCTGGCTCGCCATCTCTGTCTGTTCCTTATTAAAGCATACACTGATATCAACAAGTAAAGACATACAATAACCACGTTAGCTTCTTCTGAATCCATGGCGGTCGTCAAGTTATGGAATCAGTGCCACCTATCTAAAATGGATTAAAAGCTTCCTATCGGATCGCACCCAAGAGGTTATGCTTGACCAAGGCCCTAAAACATAAGGTTGGACGAAGTTTTCTACCAAAAATGTACTAGAATAGCGTACGAGTCGAAGCTATTTCCGTTGTTTCTTTACAAATATGTCGCAAACAAGCTTTTTCTGTAATAAATCATTATTTCGAAGTCAAGCAACCAGTTGCTATAAATTCGATAAGCAAACACTTATTTTTTATATAAAAGCCTAGCTTATATAGTCCAACTCTAGTTGAATAATCAAGTAGCTACTAAATTTTCCAGATGCGACACATATTGCGCACTTCAGACAAATGCGTTGCTAAGGCGTTGCTAAGGACTCTTTCGCATGTTTTGCTGCGTGGTTTTTGTTATGAAGTGAGGGAAGTGAGATGGACAGGCTTTTTGATATATTTTTTTCTGGTTTTCTAGGACCGTCGCAATTATTTAACTTGACATACTTTTCTTGCTTTTTTATCCGAGACTTTTTCAATAATTGGTAGATTCTATCGTGGAAATAAAAGGGCCAGCAGGCCACAGGGGTAAATACAAGTCGACTGATAGTGAAATAAAAGGTAGAAGTGTCTGTTCCATTAGAAATTTAATGTGATGTGATGGAACATGAAGCGACAGGATCAGACGCAAGAACCACCAATTAAGAACCCAGAACCAGCAAGCGCCATGCCATCAAGAGCAGCCATGGCAACGTTTGATTAGCTTTAAGAAAACCTTGGAACTAGACGCCAGACGGCGAGCAATCAAGAGATCGTACAAGACCAGTAGTTGCTTGAAAACGAGAGCCGCCAGGAAAGTCAGTAGATTCTTCAATGGCAACACATTTCAACATCTATCTAGCAATGATTTGCACCAGCGAGGTGCTATCATTGTGTTTTGTGTCTGTATCCCTAACTGCTCAAAAATATTTGTCAATAAATAAACAAACAAATAAAGCGTCTTTTTCTACTGAAAGTAAGTCCTCCAAGTGGCAAGGGACGAATAATAGAAGGTACCTAATTAATTGCCATCTATTCATTCAATTCATAAATCATAGGCAATTTAGGGCAGCGATCGGCAGCGCCCTTACTGCATGGTACTGCGGATCGTCCATGGGTTTCTTGATGACTCCGACTCTGACTCAGACTTTCAAAAATCAACTCTGACTTTGATTTCAAATGTCGGCTCTGACCGACTCCGGCTCCACAGCCCTTAGCAGGTCTGCGGAGGCAATGGATTTTTGGTGACTCCGACTCCGACTCTGGCTTTCAAAATCGACTCTGACTCTGACTCTGGTCAGAACTGTCGACTCCGACCGACTACAACTCCGACTACGGAATCCTGAAAGGTCTGCGGAGGGGGTCGAATTTCGGTGACTGACTCAGACTCCAGCTTTTAAAATCGACTCTGACTCCGACTCGACGACTCAGGTCAGAACTGTCAACTCAGACCGACTTCATGACTCCGACTCCGGAGCCCTACTGGCATCTATCACGCCAGGGAGCTGCAAATCATATGTTCCGTGGCGGTTTATGGCATTAAAGTCGATAATGCGGCTGAATCGCACTATGAAACACCCTTATTGGCTGCAAGAACCACGAAAGTTAGCGCATCACCACTGGAAAACGTGACAAGATATCGATTAATTGGCCCTGGATTTGGATAAATAACATATTGAAGATCATATTAGCACACATTTACATTATCATCTATCTCAAGTTTGCCCTCCAGGCGGCTCTAAACTATGGCAATTTCCCTATCTTCAACATGTAAATGCCCTCGGGCGTCCTCGTGGTGACGTAGGCATGGGAGTGCCAGGTTGGTAGGAACTAGACTTCGACGCCCCCTGTGCTTGACGGTATCCGGTCGAACGCATGTTTTGTCCGGTCAGGAGTCCCACAAGGAAGTGTATTAGGTCCGCTACTCTTTTTGGCCTACATCAATGATCTGCCAAATGTCCTCTCTCAAGGTACAACAGTTCGTCTCTTTGCAGATGAGTGGTGTATCGCACGATTAAAGGCTCAGATGACGTAAAAGCTCGGCCCCCACCGGACACGATTTGGTAGCCGAGGTCTGTGACGTCAGCCGGGCGTGAAGTTTTCCCTTCACCATAGGCTTCACACACAAACTGGCCGAAGTTCATGCCAGGATAGCCCGGCTTGAAAGTGCAAAGATAAATTTTGCCCTCAATAGATTCATTGCTTCATTTTATAACTAAAAACGTCCGTTATTAGGCCTCAATGAAGATAAAAAGTACTCAAAATCGAAGTTCAAAAAGATGCTGTCCGAGCACAATCTGGTAACATCACGTGTCCTCTTTTAAGCAGAATGTATATAATTCAAGGATGTTATTACACGATTGCTGCCTAAAACATCATAAATAATACGCTTGCAACATTTATTGCTTCTGTTTAAGTCATAACATTGCAAAACGCAAAGTTTATCATGGCAGTCACGTGACCAAAGGTATAGCAGGGGTTGGGACAAGCACTCAAAGGATTTCAAGTTTTTTAATTAAATTATATAAGTTTCATGATGAAATTGAAAGAATGTATTTTTTTCCTAATGAAATACAAATTTTCGTATGTAAAATATTTTCCTTATGGGCGAAATTCTCCATATAAGAAATGTCAGTGACGTCACCAGGGCTTTACTCAAAACATCCGACCTACCTGTTTCTTATAGGTATCTTGTAAAAGCTCTTCAACATGATCTCCACGCACTAAAAGGGATGGGAAGTTAAACTTGGCAGATGAGCTTTAACCCTCGCCCCCCAGGTAGTCTTTATGCTCTGCACTCAACATTTTTAGAGCTAGAAGGCTTATTTTTCGTATAGCTGCTCCTCTATCCTTCCTTGATGTCCACTGAAAATTTCAGGTTTCTGTGACTTTTGGTTTCGGAGATATGACCTTGTTTTTCAGGTCATGTCATGACCCAAATGGCCAATTCTCGACATCTTGCATTGGCTATGGGCCTTGTGAGCTTTTGACACCTTGATTTCGGCCTTTTTTACCAGTCTTACCTCCCACCTATCATGGAACATGTTGTTCGACGATGTAAAGATGTCAAGGTCAAGGTCAACCTAGGTCATCTAAGATAATTGCGTTTAAGGCAAGCGGAATTTACTTTTTGTGAAGTTTTCTGACTGCATTTTTGGTAAAAGCTTCTCAGATAATGATTTCATGTAATATGGACACATGAACAATCGGTGCACACATCAGTATGCACACAGACACACACAGACATACAAACACATATAATTGACCTTGACCTAACTTGACCTGAAATGACCTCAGCAGCAAAAACCTGGTCGGGTAGTGTGAGAAAGAGGTTCTAGCTGGCTTGGCACCAGAAAACGGCATCGTCATCGGTATATGATAAGCAGCGCACTTGATATCAAACGGTGACGATAGGGGTTATCACAAGTGTATTCGCGGCCATTGGGGCGACGTAAGAAAAGAAGAAAACAACTGGCCCCAATAACTTTAAATTATCAGTTAGCATGCACCTTTTCCTTGATATGTAGAGAAATTACCATTAATTGTTAGAGAAAATTGCATTTAAAATCTTCCCTTTATGTATTTTTCATCGTTTGCACAGTATGTTCTTTTACTAAGCTAAAAACACTAATTAGAAATAGTTCCCGCATCATCAAGAACAATAGGGAAGGCTTGAAGTGAATACAATAATCTAAACGGTTTTGTAATCCATGTGAAGACACTTCTAAAATTGCCTGTAGAAATATTAAAGGTAAAAGTTCAACTTTTTCACAAGACGGATGGCTATAAACCTATTCAACGAGTGACAACTCAGCCGGTATTTCGTCGCCTACAGCACAGCTTTCCCTAGTGACCGATAGAGGCGCTGCTATCGATGTCCGCCCATGCCGCCTAACGATCCAAAACAGCAACATTTTTAGTTTGACCTGACCTGGAAGGTCAATGACTGACCTGAGAAGGTAAAACTGGGTATCATGGGATTCGTCTCTTCCCAAAGAATCTTTTTGGTCCTTACCGCTAAGCTCTATCTCCAACAGGAACGAAATGGCGCAGGAGGATGGCACCCCCCCCCCCATGTGCGTTCTAGGATGGGAAAATGGCATGTGCGGGCGAGGGTTAACCCAAAGAAATGTGAGGTCATTCATATATCCACCAAGCAAAACCCCCTTATAGCAGCCTATTACTCAGCAAGGCTATAGAACTCCAGGTAAGGACACCAGCCGTTTGACCTTGAACGCCGCCGGCCGGCCGATGACGTCATTGGAGGCAAGCCGGCTCGGCGGACACACCGAGCGAGCGTATAACGGAGGAGCGTTGGAACGTTGCGGGAGCCGGGGAGAGATTTTAAAGCGTTTGCATACCACCATTGTTATGTTGATTGATCTAGACTGCATTCTTAAAGGTATTATCAGGGTTTTTTTCCAAAATTTCGGAGTTACTCAGTGAAACGTGTAGAAGAAGGTGACTGAAGCCCCAATCCAAAGTCATTCGTCTCAAAATTGCCTAATTTTCCAATGGTGGGCCTCCAAAGTTTTCGCGGCTGCCAGCCGCGTAAACTTGCGAGTACTTGGTGGTCCATCTTTAAACGCCCATAGGGTTTACACTAGCGGAGACTTTTCTAAATATTTCTAGGGAAAATATAATGGATCTAGGGAAAATATAATGGATCTAGGGAAAATATAATGGATTACATGCTCCATTACATTTTCCCAAGACAAAATAGGGAAATATAGCATAGGTCCGTAACACAACGAACACAACCTTCTTCTCATTCTTCTCAGCTTCTCATTCTAGATATCCTGTGGGTTATCAAAATAATTCAAATTAAAAAATTGTTTTGTGTGCGTTCAAACTAAGCTCATCCCGAGTGTAATTCAAGAATGTCTTAGTTCAAGTAATTAAACTTGAAAGTGATATAGCTCAAGCAATGAAGAAGCTTGGATGGAACTAGTGTTGAATCAAAGTTACCTATCATTTTTAATGCTAAGTGCTGAACGTTACCAATAATTCGAGACATCCGTTGTAAGATGTATGACGCAGATCAACTTTGATCAAGTGAAGAAAATAGATTTCAGATGAAATAATGTCAATGTTCAAGGCTGAGCGACTGGCAGATTTCGGAGTGAGCACGAGTGGCCTTGAGACATTCTGTTTCTGTAGGTACTCAAAATAAATAAATTATCATGTTGTGTGCTTTGAGGTTAAGTGTTATCAGTGGTGCTTCATGGTTGTGCTTTGTTGTTGGTGTATAGGCATGTTTTGAGCACATTGCAGCATGATATTGGTGGTGTGTAAAGCAACTGATCTCCGCAGACTTTGCACTTACTTGCAAAGCCTGCGGACTGACTTTGCAGACTTTGGCTGACAATGAGCAATGCATTGCTGACTGATATCATTTATTCTGTGTTTGTAGCACAAAGTACAGAAGTGGCACATACATTGTTACTTTGAAAACCTGATGTGAATTTTGATGTAGAAAATTGGTGGCTGACGTTGAGTCCTGACGTATTGTGAGTAGTGTACATCTGGTGCATTCAGGGCTGAAAAAAGCTGCCATTGTGCCATTGTAAATGGTGACAAAATATGATGTGCCCGGTGACAAATATTGTGACTGAGGTCTGAGAGGCTGCATTCTTGTCGCATACTCATATTGACTGCATCTTGCATAGGGCCTGTAACACGCGAGCAAGTAGGAGCATGCATTTGTTATACCTTCTACTTGCATCTCTACATTTCTTTGTCAAAAGTTGCATCTCTACCGTCCCTCAACGTTTGAGCTCGGTATGTGTTCTATGAGCAGAATCAGCAAAACTCTCACGTAAGCAAAGTGGTCCGGCTGAGAAACGAGCCAGTGCGGTCCCATGCTAACGCAATGCAATGGTGACACAGTCACCATTTGTCGCCATTCTGTTACCAACGCTCATTGGTCCGCCAGGCGGAAATTACTGCGTACGGACAAACAGAACAGTGTTTTGCTTTGCTCTATAGATGGCCTTGGCAAATTTTTGAATAGCAGTAGAAGCAGTAGAAGTATAACAATAAGAAGCGTTTGAGGCAAGCGTGGGAGTTGATGAGTTTTGTTAAGATTTTGATTCTGCCTTGCCAGATTACTTGTGATTTGTCCTTTGTGATTTATCTGTGACTGGACCAGAACAAGTGCCTTATTTCATCAAGTCGGCGGCCCATCACAATCTACGTTTTTTGGTGGGGTGAGTTCAAGTTGGGTGAGCTGTAACCCAGCTTTTTTCAAGGAGCCAAAACCAAATATGTGTTGGGGTGGCCACCAGGAGAAAACCAGTCAAATATAAAGAATTTGATGGCAGTGTAATCCCTGCACTGATGACACATTAGGTACTCACTCCACTAGGCACTATGATGTCATCAGCCTCATGATATTGATAGGTATGCCAGTTAAAGGGACCCTCCCACCTTCAAAAAAGTTAATGAATTGGCATGAAAGTGATGTCGCTTGGTTCAGAAAGAGCAAAAACGAATATCTACCAAATTTCATCGAAAAATATTCACCGGTTTTCAAGATATTAGACTTTTACTTTTGTTTACTTTTTGGGATCTCCGCTGTTCCTAGCGACTTTATTTGAAAGTGCGGCATTTGTTGCGCGCAAAGCAGCATATACCACCGCGTGCTACAAAACGTTTTAGTCAAACATTTAACGGACGTTCGAAAGCCTGATGACGTCATCAGATTCCCATAATGGTTAAGAGATAGGGACCAAGCTGGTCCCACCCTGCAAGTAAAGGGAAGAAATTTCTTGAACACCATAAAGCTGCGGGGGTTGCAACCAAGATAAATGGTGGTTTCTGAGCCTGGCCGCAAACTTGGCTATCTCAACTCAAAACTAATGTTAAGGTGGGAGGGTCCCTTTAATATCCCCCAAAAACAAAAATGAACTTTGAAATCTAGTTGTATGTTGTCTTTATATTACATTTTCTCCCATCAGTCTGAGATACGTACTTACCTTGGTGGTTAAAGTACCTACCTACCCAAAGGCCAATTGATTTTATAATGATGCTAGATCAAGCTTCTGCTAGTTCATTCGCACATCATAAAATACCCAAAATGTTTTTCCTTTTAAAATTTTCTTTCCAAAATTTCAAATTTGTTGGTTTTCTGGAAATGTGGCAAATTGTGGAATGGATAAATTTACTTGCGGAATTTCTTTTGAAGTTACATGTTGAGGGAGTATCAATCCATTGAATGCATTTCATGGACTATGCATTTTTCCTTTGCATGGTGAAATTGCCTTTTTGCACCCTAGCCTAGGCTCATCTTCTTCTTCTTTTTCTTAGCTTTTAGTTCCACCCATCGGATGCACCATTAGGTTATCCTCACTGCTGGCTGCTCAAAATTCAATAAAAACCACACCATATTATCACAAGCCATATATCAACCTAGAAACTTGTTGACATAATCATTCACTCCTTAAAAACAGCTACACCTCAAGCAAAAACAACAAAACCTAATCTAAGCTGACCTAAGCTTACCTAATGTAACCTAACCTTACCTGAATCAACATGTGGTCAGGTGTAATGCAGAAATGTTTTGTGTAAAAAAGTATTCTTAGTATTGTGTAGTTTCTTTTTTTCAAGCTAAGGAGGATGGTTCCTTTCCTTTAATATCTTTATTTTCTCAATTTCTCCAGTTTTTAGAGGGGTGCAAAAAGTAAAATTAGATAGGTATAGCCCTATGTATGGCTGGGTAGGCAGTGGGCTTGGTGTGCCACAAAGGACCTTAATCTCCCAGCCTGCATCTTTTTATATTTTCAATTCACCACCTAGACACTGCATCAATGATGCATTGTATAATATATGCACCCTTTATTGATTAGTTAGGCAGAAAGTGACAAATTTTCCAATAGCTAATATTTAATAAACATGGTAGGTATTTATTCATTGATTCATTTGCCAACAAATATAATGGCCAATAATTGTGGATACCAGACTGGAAAAAGTACAAGTTAAGCCGAATATGTCCGGCGTAGTGGCGAGATTGTCCCGGAAATTTTAGCGCACGTCCGGCGTAACTTCGTATACGCTGAATTCAGCGCATGGCGGCCGCTGAATTTTTCGGCGAATGGCGTTCACCGAAATTTTCGGCACGCTGGTCGATCTAGCAGCACATTCGCCCCGCGGGCGGCTCTGGAGAGGCTCGGGACGTCTGTTCGGGACGAGACGTCCCCAATGCTCCGACTCACGTCGTCGCGTGCTCCGACTCACGAGCCGCCCTGAGTACTCAGTGGAGGAGCGGCCGCCGTGAGGCCTCCACCCTCGGCGCTGAGATAGGTATGGGAGACCTTGTTGAACATCGCCGAGGGTCGTGAAGTAATCCTGCAGCGGGTTCCTGCCCAAGTTTCTGCCTACTGCGGGATCGAGGGAAATGAGAGCGCTGACGACCTGGCGAAACAAGGGGCCGCCCTGCCCTCGGACGCCCGCTCGCTGACCCGGGTGGTTCGTTGTGCGGCCTCGCGTCAAATGGCGCGACAACTGGTCCGAGTTACCATTCAAGTCACTTCTAGCTAGCACACTGCCACTCCCCATCCCCGGAGAGGATCGGGAGGACACCGACCGGGAGGATGCCGTTTCGGTGCACCTGATGAGGGCGGGCCCTGGTCGGCTGTCTCCCCTCCGCGGCGTGCCAGCAGTGCCCGGACAAGCGATGCCCGTCGCGTTTTGCGCCGAGTGCCGAGAAGGCTGATGTGCTGGAGCACGTGCTGCTCCGCTGTCCAGCCCTCGCTGGCGCCCATGCCAGCCTCGAACACACCGCTCCGCCGATTTTTGTGGCCCTGGAACTTCTGGCCTGAACCTTGTTCCACGGCACGATACAGTGCGCTACACGTATTGTGGTATTGGATCAACTAGTTGATTCAGACGTTCAAACATGGGAGAGCGCTCAAGGCTCCGGGACGCTCTGTCTGGTTGATATAGCCTTAGTCGGTAGATGTGCACACGCGCTTTAAATATAAGTGTATTATTTTTGGCACAAATAGGCACCCAACTTTCGGCGCAAATCGTGCAGAAACTTATGCGCAAAATTCCTTGCGCCGAATTTCAGCGCATGAGGGCCTCACGGGCGTCCGGCGTATTGCAAGGGTGTTTTCCAGTCTGGTGGGGACAGGCCGGAAAGATGAACAGAATCAATAGGGGCAATCCAGCTTGACAAAAAGTGATATTATTGTCCTTTTCTGCACTTTCGTATGATGTTCTCTTGAGGCATATTGTTTCCTAAATTGATGGTTGTAGTGTTCCTTTGGTTATATGAAGCTCCTTTGAAGTGTTCCTTTGGTTTGGTCCTTTGGTGATGGGTTGTAGTGTTCCTTTGGTTATATGAAGCTCCTTTATGAAGCTTCCTTTTGGCTCATATGAAGCAGGGATTTCGCATTCATTACATCATGGTGTACCTATAATGATTGCGGAAATTGCCATTATGCAATGATGTACTTCAAGATTTGTTGACGAGATTCACTCTCCTCAAGAGTTGTGAAACTTGAAATATAATTACGAGCGCCCTTAAAGCTGCTTTTCTCTCGTTTATTTCACCTATTTCACTACGTCGGCTTCAAACAGTAGCCGACACCCTTTCATCGCCCGGATGCTTTCGCTTTCGGTGTTTCGATTGGAAACGCCCATGGAGGCGTGCACCGTAAATATTGGTCAGTTGTATACGTTGCAGATGCTGCGATGCGCTTTTTTGTGTGAGTAACATGAACATTCTAGCGAACATCACATCTGCATCCGTGAGACATTAAAGAGTCATTGTGTTTGAAATTTTTCATACATATGAGATGCTGCGCATTGGTGACCTAATTGTGCAATCAATGTCAGCTGAAGTTCTAGAATCGTCATAAAATCTTGAATTGTTCGTATTTTAGCGCTTGAAGGCGTGGAATTGGTGACAAACCCATGGTGACAAATTGTTGGGCTCCAACTCCCAATGGTGACACACCGAGGATGTTTCCCAGCCCTGGGTGCATTGAGCGCAGACTTGAGACCAGTGACGTTTGTATCAGTAGACTGTGTTTGAGTCTACTTATATGGGTAGTCATAAAGCAGGCGTCACACTTCTTTTTGCAACCAAGGAGATGCGCTATACCCAGAGATGCTTTCTCACCAAACCTTACCAAACCAAACCTAACCTACAGCGCCTCTCTTCGTTCGTTCATGGTTGCAAAAAAACAAGTGTGACACCTGCTATACTACTACCCTTATATGGCCTTGGTTTGAGTGTGGTGACTGAGTAAGCTGGTGTGTATAGCCATGCAATAAGTGTTTTGAAATATATTTTTGGGACAGTATTGAAATGGTGTGTTTTGGCCATCTGGCATGGATGATGGAAAGTCACTAACTCAACTTCAGGAACGCTTCTTCATTATGCTCATCTAAAGCACAATGATCTATTTTCTCTTCGCAAGGATTGATTCCTAATTCACTGTCAATTATAACCTGGGCCAGAAGGTTTCGCTGAGCCACAGGGTTCATACAGATTCATCCACAGTGCTCAGCAGTGTATGTTTTCAGATTTCAACAGACTGTATTTTTTTCTGTATGTACATATGCATCATGCAAGGGTACAACAGATGCGGTATTTGGTAAGCAGTTGGCAGCAAGGTGGTGTTTGTACTTATTGGCAGAACTAGTTGAGCAGGACTAAAACTATCCTAGTTTCTCTCCAGTTTACTCAGATCCGTCTCAACACATTGAACATATTGAAAGCGTTCATCCATGAAATGTCTGCATGTATACTCATTTCCGAGAAGGCACGCTCGTCGCTCATCCATTGCCGAGCAGGCACGTGCGTGCCCATCGCCGGCGCGCATTAGCGCGCGTCCATGGCTGGGGCGCACGCGCGCGGCCATGGCCGGCATGCACGCGCGCGCGCCCATCGTCGGCACGCAAGCGCGCGCCGCGTCCTTACCCGGCGAGCACGCCGCGTCCGTACCCGGCGCGCACCCGCGCGCGTCCACAGCCGGGGCGCACCCAAGCGAGTTCGTACCCGGCACGTACCGGCGCGCACCCGCGCGCGTCCGTACCCGGCCCGCACCCGCGCGCGTCCACTGCCGGCACTGACAGACCCTGACAGACGGGCGTGCTGCCGTCGGCGGTCCTGACAGATGAGCGGCGGGCCCGGCTCCCGCAGCTCCGGCAGCGGGCGGCAGCCATGGTCGGCATACACGCGCGCGCGCCCATCGTCGGCACGCAAGCGCGCGCGCGTCCATAGCCGGCGCGCACCCGTACCTGGCGCGCACCCGCGCGCGTCCGTACCCGGCCCGCACCCGCGCGCGTCCACTGCCGGCACTGACAGACCCTGACAGACGGGCGTGCTGCCGTCGGCGGTCCTGACAGATGAGCGGCGGGCCCGGCTCCCGCAGCTCCGGCAGCGGGCGGCAGCTCCGGTGACTGTTCCGGCAGCTCCGGCAGCGAGCGGCGTCTCCGGCAGCGCTCAGCAGCGGCGCCAAGCAGCAGCAGCGGCTGAGCCAACAGGCGGCCGCGGAGGCACGCCCCCCCCCCCTTTGCACATTGTTCGTCCATGGAGATGTCTGCAAGCACGCCCATTGTTGAGAAGGCACGTGCATCCATGGCTGAGCACTGAGCAGGCACGTGCGACCCCTTTGCACATTGTTCATCCATACATATCAATATAATTTACCTTATGATTAGTGTGAGTCTTACAAAATCTTAAACTCAGAAATACCACAAGGCAGGCTGCCTGGGTGAGTTGCTAATATGAACATAATGAACATTATACATAAGTGCAGTACCTATAAGCATCCATGCTGTGTGAAGGACTTGGCAGTGTTGCCAGGTCGAGTGATGCCAATACCTCCAGAAAATGTTGTAAAAACCTCTAGAAACCTCTGTTCCATTGCCGCTGATTATAAAGTATATATACCTACCTCCGTATCACAAGCCGTGGCGCCGTTTCAAAGCACGCTGCCATCCGCTGCTAGCGCGTGATGACATCATCAAGCCCATTGCTCCAACACTACCAAAGGGTCTGTTCCAGTCGCACTTCCTAACACCTCTAAACTCCTCCAAGATTGCTTCCCTGTTCCAGTGTCAGCTCTAGCCCCTACAAATCCAAGGCCGTATAAGTTAGGTAAGATCGTCCGGGCTCGCTAATGTTACAAATCTGCAACACTATGGTGACGTCACCGGCGCATACGCTCCCTGGCTCCATCCGGACCCTGATGCGGCCGCTGGAATCGCTGCTAATCGAAAAATTACTTGTGCAATAGCGCTTTTAAATGACTTTAAAAGGGGGGAAAATATGATAGCAAAATAATAATGAGAATCCCTTGTCCTGACTGGGATTGTATGACCCCGCCACCTATCGGACAACGTCGTAATTAGGGTTGAGTTGGCGATCGCCAGGTGGCTTGTCAGTAAGCTGTCAGCCGGACAGGAGAGGGGCCGTCAGGCTGTAAACGCCAGATCATGCTCAGGAAAATGCGACACGCTTAAGAACGGTCATTTATCTCGAAAAAGATGCGGTGCCCTGTGGTGATATGGCCCACATGACTCGGGACCCGTAAGCCGTATACGGCCTACGGGTCCCCTCCCGAGTCGGGTCCTTATAAGGCCCCTGTGGTCACCGGCAGCTCCCAAGGCCCCTACGGACGCGATACATGCTTCGAAAATCACTAGACAAAGGACTCAGGGGCGCAGCCAAGGGGGAGGGGCACACTAGGGCTTTAGCCCCTCCCAAATCTAGCAGGCGCCCTCTGGAAAGACGCCATCCAGGCGCCGAAGGCGCCCTGGATGCAGCGCCTTCCACGATCATTCTGTGCGCCGATGGCGCCTTTTCAGTGTCCAGCACTCTAGTCGCCCTCGACGGTAAGCCATTGCGACGTCATCATGCGGTACTGGCGCCCAGATTTACAATTTTATATCTCTTTGTGGGTGAAGATGCACCCACAATCCTGAAATGCCGGATATCCACTCCCAATCACCTGACCATCTAGCGCCCTGGCGGCTCACCTTCAGCGCCCTTCTGTCTGCTCGGCGCCCTTCTGATCTGTCGGCACCCTTCTCGCCCTTCAGCGCTCTCCTGGCCTGTCGGCACCATCTTCACATTCGGCGCCCTCCGGGCAGACCAGTTAGCGCCCTCATGGACATTATCACACAGCATCCTCCTGATCTGTCTCGCCCTCCACACTTGTCAGCGCCCTCCTGACCTGGCAGCGCCTATCGTATTATAGCGCCCTCTTCACCGTACAGTGCCCTCCTGACCTGTCGCCATCCTCCTCACTGTATAGCGGCCTCCTAACCATACAAAGCCCTCCAGACCGGCTCCCGCTACGTTCAGCGCCCTCCTTACAAGTCGGTGCCCTTTTCACCGTAGACGGCCCTCCTGACCTGTCGGCGCCCTCCTGACCGTACATTGCCTTCCTCACCTTGTCCGCGCCCTCCTCTTTATACAGTGTCCTCCTGACCTGTCAGCGCCCTCTTCACTCGTATAGTGCCCTTTTCATCGTACAGCATACTCCTCACCATGGGCGCCCTCCTGACCTGTCGGCGCTCTCCCCACCATACAGCGCCCTGCTGCCTTGTCGGCGCCCTCTTCACGGACAGCGTTCTCCAGATCTGTCGCAGCTCATCACCGTGCAGTGCCATCCTGACCTATCAGCGCCCTCGCCTGTCGGCGACATCTTCGCGTTCAGCGCCCTCCTGACCAGCCTGCGCCTTTTGCAACGCATAGCACCCTCATCACCATGCATCGCCCTCCCGACCAGTCAGCGTCGCCGTTCATCGTACAGCGCCCTCCTGACCTGTCGGCGCCCTCCTCACAACACACCGCCCTTCTGAGCGGTAAGCGTTCTCCTCACCATGCAGACAATGCAACACTTTACAATTAGGAAAGCGTTAAGTAGCCTTTGCTTAACCCTCGCCGGCACAGGCCATTTTGCGTCATTCGACGGCAGGGGGGCTGGTACGACCCCCCCCCCCTCGCACCTCTGACAGCTTCGTAACATGTTACGAAGGCACCAAAACTACTTCGTAAATGTTCAAATGGTTACTAAATTCGAAATCAGCTCCAAAAACTAGCCTAGAAACATGTAAAACTCGAAAAAGTGAACCGAGGTCAGCAAAGGTCAATGACCTGACCTGACCTTGGTGACCTTGACATCCACCCTAATGCATAAGAGCAACATCAAATCACATGTTTGAACATTTGAAACCACGAAAAGCTTGCAAACGCGCGGCTAATGCGAGCCGACATACGCCGAATCGCGATTCCGGCCAAACATGGTCTCGGAAAGTAGGTCACAGGTCAAAGGTCATTTGGGTCAGGGTCATGAAATTTTCAGGGTAGGTGTACAATTGATCAATGCGAAGGTACTGAAAGTTTCGTCACGATCAGTCGCTTTTTACGCG
Source organism: Amphibalanus amphitrite (assembly GCF_019059575.1). Lineage (NCBI taxonomy): Eukaryota > Metazoa > Arthropoda > Thecostraca > Balanomorpha > Balanidae > Amphibalanus > Amphibalanus amphitrite. The sequence goes on along the minus strand of NW_024882412.1, from coordinate 84,808 downwards.
AGTTATTCGCGAAAAACCTTAGGGGGATTGCATCAACTCAACTCCCTGTGCCGGCGAGGGAGTGATTTTAGGCGCAAAGAAGTAATGAAGCAATTTCCGGAAAGTGAAAGGATCACAACGTTTCCAGCGTTTCCGGAACCTTTCCGGAAAGGAACTTGTTTACAACCGTGACCCTCAAAATCGTATTCAGGGCCAAACTTGCGGGGAAGGCCAGCTGACAAGTGTACGCTCCGGTGACGTCACGGGTAATGTTAAACAGTCGGGCGCCCGGCACATAGGAAAGCTCGGGATGACAGCCCCCTGCTACAAATCAAAGGAGGGCCCTGCTCCAACCTCCTCTATCTTGCCCTTGGAGGAGTTTAGATGTGTTAGGAAGTGGGACTGGAACAGACCCAAAGTGTGACGTCAGCGCGCTGGCAGCAGCTGGCAGTGGGCTTGGAAACACCCGGTTGTATCCCCAATCAAGATAATTCACTCATCCTTCGCATGTCTTTGCATTTGTCCACATAACATAACTTGGTGGACTTGGTGCCCACCGTGGGCACCAGGTTTACATAGCCTTGGTGCCCACGGTATATCGAGAACTTTTAGCTGCAGCCGGCGGCCAGAGCCTCAACAGTGAACAAGCCAAAAGTAGGCTTATCGTTTCCATCAATCTGTAAAAAAGTGGGTTTAAGCATGCAATACTTAAAGATAATAACATGAAATTAAGTACCTAAATAGTTCTCAAGAGACCTTGATGCTAATTGTCTTTTCTGGGATTTTCAGATTACCTCTAGAAAACCCTCTAGAATCCGGCATTTTTCAAAAACCTCCAGGAGCCCCGAAACGCTCCCTTAAAACCTCTAGATCTGGAGGTTTACCTCTAGACCTGGCAACACTGGGACTTGGCCCTCACGTTAATTCGTTTGGTGATTGCACATGGTGGCAGGCATGTGTACCAATTGTTCTCCCTAACCCTTCTTACAACTTTGACTAGCAAGTAGAAGCTGGCAAAATGCAAGGAGCTTACAAAGCATGCCTATATGTAGATAACTGAGGATGATTCTCTCAATTGAAGCATGATCCGCACTCAGCAGCTTCTTCTGTTCTGTTCCACAAACTAAAACTGAAATGCCTCAATTTTCCTCAAAATATATTCATTTATCACTCATAAACAACAAAAATATACATTAAGTAGGTACCAGGGCAATAAAAAACATACAAGTTACATATTTTTTCATGTACCGTCCTTTCACAGCAGCAATATGTAGAAACGCACCAAGACGTTCACGGAGAGCCCACCCATAACAAACTATAGTTGAAGCCGGGGCTCTGCTGCAGCAGCAGGGGAGACGTACAGGACACAGAGGTCATGTCACAACATCATGTTGTACAACCTGTTGTTCGAAAAAACAGATCAACATAGATCTTGAAAAACTGTAGGTAGCGCTTTCTTCAGTCACTTAGGTAGGTAAGCTTTCTCACAAGACGTTACATTAGATTGACCACTCTTGACAAAATAATCTGATTGAAACTTAGCTCTTGTGCCTGATGCACTTACATTTCAATTTATTGAAATAAAACACTCAAATTTACCCTTGAAAATTGTTGACATTTAAATGATAATAATCAAGATTTGATGATCAGCAAACAAGCTCAAGCTATTCAAATCACACCCAAATCAAAATAATAACTTTGGCAATGTTGATAACTCTTGCTGTCTTATTGAAAAGCAAATCTTCAATTTGTTCATATCCAAATTCAATGCCAAGCACTGAAATCTTGTTGCAAGGCCCTAAAAACAACAGACAAAAACAAAACAGACAAGGCCCGTCTTGTGGAAATCGACAGTGCGCTGCGGCGGCCTTGGCGAAATTTCCCAAGGCTGCTCTTTGTTTACATTTTAGTGATGGGCCAACTTGGCCGCCCAAGTACTTGTTTTGCGTGAGTAAGTACAATTTTGTCAATTTTGAAACGGCTATATCTCGCAAATTTTGGTACCGATTTACATTTTATGCATATATTTAGAATCGGCAGAGTCTGGGGAGTTCATTGATTGGAAATTTATGCCGATTCCTTTCAATTTTTAAACCCTGATAATCCCTTTAAAAAGCTCGACGCATCTTAGGCCTGGATGGTGCGTACATTCGTAGAACGGTCCGACGTCCGTGATCGAAGCTGTCTACTTTATATATACCAAAAGACGCCAAGACCGGTGCAATAACGGCGACCCGATCCCGTCTCTGGCGATTCTTAGACTCGTTAAGACCCAGGCCGAGTCTGACCCGTCTACTTTTAGGGAAACGGGGTGGGTGAATTGACAACCGAATACCGATGGTTAGAATTGATCCCGTCGTCGAGCGATGGTTGATTGACAGACAAACAACACATGTTGTAGTGGGCGGATATGCATCAGGGATAATGCCTGAACGCAGGCAAGCATAATTGGTCTGCCATATTGTTAAGGAATATAAAATCGTAACGGAGGTCCTTGAGGATATGATCTCTACCTACATAATTACTGTTAAACCCTCGGTCCCGGGCAACTCCGGGGAGCTGCAGTACCTATCCGGCGGCCACCTCGTCGACTCGCAGGTCCTGTGGGCTTCCGTGATGCTTCATTACTTCGCCCAGAGGCACGGGTAGAGCAGTAGGATGTGGGGTAAGGTGTATGTACGCCTCTTCATTGTAGGTACGACGTATACAGCGCCCAGTCCCGCCGAAGCTCGATAATCGACCGTGACATATTCTTAACTGGCGGATCCAGGAAGCGGTCTTGAACACATCGTGGGCATATACCCTAAAAAAAGGTTTCTGTGAATTAAAAAAATCGTCGGATTTCCATTCCTTGTGCACTACTGTGCAGTTCGATCAATAAACTTTTCCTCAGAAAAGTTGTGAAGTTTTCGTTTTATTCTCGTAAAACGATTTCGGACGCTGCCCCGGATGTGGGCCTGTGGGGGATAACATTTGTCCCCTTGGATCCGCCAGCGGGTTGCCCCACCCTGAGCTTACCTAAAAACGTTTTAAAATCCCACCAGAGAGCCGAATCCGATAACTCATCTCTGTCTGCCCGCTGCCCGTCTAAATTACTGCGCACCGTACGGCGCCCTGCCCCGTCGGAGCTCTGAAGTCTGAACCGACCGTGATATTTTTGGTTTTCCCCCATCCCAAGCTCCATTAGAAACGTTCTCTCTCCCCATCCAATTGCTCATGACGTCATTTCAAATTCAATACCTACCTCATCTGTCTGCCCGCCCATTCATTGCACACCTTACGGCGCCCGGCCCCGCCAGAAGGATCCTAGCGCGCTGAGTGGTTGCCTCCAGCCGCGTCATCGCGAGGCCCCGCGAGGCCCGCAAATGAATACATTGCGTGAATAGCCGTGTCGCCCCCCTGTTACTCAGGAAATGATGCACTTCAGAAGAGTATTGATGTTCGCTATTTTGGCATTCACATAACCCCAACGCTCTCCTGGAATGCCCACATCAAGATCATTATCCCGCGCCGGGCCGGGGGGGGGTGTTTGAACACCCCCCCCCCCCTGCGGTTTTTCGCAGATATTTCAAAAACGGCGGCGCGGAGCGCCGCCGTTTTTGGCACACCTGTTGGTACATCTTTTCCTCACATGTTATGAAAATTTCAGACCCAGGTCGCCTTAGGTCAGGTCACCAGGTCACGCCATGTGACCTCACCTCAGAAAAAATAAGAATGCTCGTCATAGCTACACCGATTGATCGATTGCCTTGAAACTTTCAGCGATTGATTAGAGCAACAGTATCTACAAAATGTATATCTCGGAATTTTTATATCGGTGACCTAAGGTCAGGTCAATTTTGCGGCCTCTCCATTATAAGTCAATGGGAGAAAATTGAAAAGCGTCTTTTTTTCACGAACGCCATTCTAGACACTCTCAAACATCGAGATGTAGGTAAAATTGACACACTGAAGCAGAAAATGGCAACTGTGACCCCTCGTTATGTCCCCGGGGTCATCTCAGGTCACGAACAGAATCTAACAGTTTTTCGCTAATAACTTCTGATAGAGGCGTCCTAGAGCGCTGAAAACGCCTTAGATGTGTTCGGCTCGACGTTGCGGATCGACTGATATGCAACATGACCTTTTCCGGTCAGGTCATGACCTTGACCTGAGGTCAAATTTTCAAGTTGACCTTTCAAGGTCAACTTATAGTTCACTCGACGCGTCTCGACGAGAGGAACAAGATGCTGGCAAAAGTAATGTCATGGCTCTTTTGAGTCAAAAGTTATCGCCGAAAAACCGATTTTCGTAAAAACGGCTATTTTTGGAGTTTTTGTCCTCTGGAGGCTAAACCTTTGACCTGAGGTCAAATCTGAGAACATTACCCAGAAAGGCCTGTAAAAGGGCTATCGAATGCGCTTTTCCGCGGCGCTGTAGCTCTATCGGTTCCCGAGATAGCCGTTGGCAGTTTCCAAAATGTTGAAATAGTCAACATTTTACCTTTGGTGACCTCTGGTGACCTGACCTTTGACCTGACCCAAAAAATGACCGAAGTGTTTTCGTCCTTATTTTGGACGTTCTTTCGATTGCCGCTTACCGCGTGTCGCTACGTGGCCCAGGAGCCGAGTTAGAAGGGGGGGGTGTTCAGACACCCCCCCCCCCCCCGGCCCGGCGCGGAATCTCAGAGCACCGGCCCGGCGCGGGTTATAGCAAAGGCATCGAGAACTATCAGCTTCGTTTCTCGGACACTGCACTCATGCCCGGCAAATGTGAAAATATTAGCATACAAATCCCTTGTTAGGCCTTTACTGGAGTGCGCTTCTATTATTTGGGACCCCTACACCAAGAAACACATAAATGCAATGGAAAGTGTACAAAGGCGGGCAGCCCGAGTTTGCACAGGGGACTTTCGAAAAACTAGCAGTGTAACGGAAATGCTTAAAAATTTAAACTGGCCACAACTGCAGAATAGGAGGCAGAAGACAAAAGTAACAATGCTACACAAAATCAAGCACAATGTCGTCGATTTGACCACCACTCGCCCACAAACATTACAAACAAATATACGGCATCCACTCAACTTCATAGAGCCACTCAGCTCAATACAAACATTCCAATATTCATTCTTTCCAAGCACAATACGACTGTGGAATCGCCTCCCAGACGAGTGCAAAGAAGCTTCGTCAATGACATCCTTTGCTTGACTACTTCCATATTGTTAGACTAGGTGACGCTAGATAGGAACTTACAATTGGCATGAAAGCTTCCGTACTGTTTGAATGGTGAATTTATATTTGTTATCTGTATTTTGTACTTGTACATTGCCTGTCAGCAATGCGTATGAAGCAAATGGTGATGTTTCTATGAATGTGCCAAGATTATGTACGACAACGATACGATCATCCCTGTTCGAACTGCTCAAACGATGTGCGACAATACTCTAAATGAGGTAATGCACAAATAAATCTGAGAATCTGAGAAGTTAGATGTAAGTGAGTTCTAATCTATAATCTAAGATTCGGAATCAGGTGAGCCCCTACGATTGGGACCAAACTTGGTCAGTGGATAGTACGTAACGTCCTGATAACGATGCACCCGAAATCTAGCTCGGCCCGCCATATTTACGAACTTACGGATGTTTCAATTTCAAGGTCATTCGGGAGAGCCCCTACGATTTCCGTCAAAATTTGTGTACGGACACTCTAGATGCTCCTCATTACGAATATCACAAAATTTAAGCTCGGCCCGCCATATTTACGAAGTTACGGAGGTTTGAATTTCAAGGTCATTTGGGTGAGCCCTGCGATTTCCATCAAAATTGGTATACGGACATATCACATCCTCCTGATTACAAATATTATAAAAGTTAAGCTCGGCCCGCCATATTTTTCAAGTTACGGAGTCACAAAGTTACGGAATTTCAAGGTCATTCGGAGAGCCCCTCCGATTTTCGTCAAAATTTGTATGCGGACACAATACATGCTCCTCATTACGAATATCGTAAAAGCTAAGCTCGGCTCGCACTATTTCAAAAGTTAATGAGGTTTGAAACTCACTGAAATTCAAACCTCAGTAACTTTTAAAATAGTGCGGGCCGAGCCTAATTTTTACGATATTCGTAATGAGGAACATGTAATGTGTCCGCATACAAATTTTGACGAAAATCGGAGGGGCTCTCCGAATGACCTTGAAATTCCGTAACTTTGTGACTCCGTAACTTGAAAAATATGGCGGGCCGAGCTTAACTTTTATATTAGTAATGAAGAGGATGTAATATGTCCGTATACCAATTTTGACGGAAATCGCAGGGGCTCACCCAAATGACCTCGAAATTCAAACCTCCGTAACTTCGTAAACATGGCGGGCCGAGCTTAAATTTTGTGATATTCGTAATGGGGAGCATCTAGAGTGTCCGTACACAAATTTTGACGGAAATCGTAGGGGCTCTCCCGAATGACCTTGAAATTCAAACATCCGTAACTTCGTAAATATGGCGGGCCGAGCTTAGATTTCGGGTGCATCGTAATCAGGACGTTACATACTATCCACTGACCAAGTTTGGTCCAAATCGCAGGGGCTCACCTGATTCCGAATCTTAGATTATAGATTAGGATTCACTTACATCTAACTTGACCGTGAATCCATGCTGATGATCCCTGTAAACACACTTCCCTGTAAACACAGACTTTCTCCCTGTCTTCTTCAGTTAATATAGAACAGCAAAACAATATCTATTATCTAACCTGACCTGGTATCAAGGCCGTATAAGAGCCTGGCATCAATTCCCAGAAGCCAGACAAGAGATGCTGGTTGGAAAAACGAGGACGACAGCTGGCACATTCCCCCCTGTATCCACTCCCGTCTCCCAGTACCCCAGGCCCAGACCAGGCCTAACCAAGCCTAAACCTAGGTGTATAACTAAACGGGTGCTGACGCTAAGGCTTTACCCCGAAGAAATCATGACCGACATCATCATCTGACCTAACCTTGCCAAAAACCTACAGCCTACAACCTTCAACATTAGCTGCGTTTACATAGGGATAGTTGCAAGCCTCTAGCTCTGTCCGTGATGTTTAATTGAGGGACGTAGCCAAGGGGTGGCCATGGGGGTCTTGAAAGTGGAAAAAAACATAAAATAAAATAACAAAATAAAAAACAACAGCTGCACCACACCCCCAAAAATAGTGGGCCAAATCCTAGGAGTTTTCCTTTTTAGAAGGTGTACCCTACGCCGCAACCTGAGGACCCTCCCTGAGCAAAATTCTGGCTACGTGCCTGGTTGCGTAACCTCCCAATGATGCTTCACAATTTACAAAATAATCTCATCTAAATATACGAGAAGTACTGCATCAAAATTATCACAGAAATAATGAGCTATAGCCTCGACAAAAATGCCATGTAACAGGGCATGTTCAGGAAATTCCAGACATAGGCCGGCGGAATGGGGGGGGGGACACCGGGGCACCATGCCCACCTTTGATTTTGGCATTTTATCATAAGCCCTATGGGCATTGCATGGAAAGAATGAGCCCAAAAGTCGGCAATACCCCCCCCCCTCTAATTGAAGGTGTTCCGCCGCCACTGTTTCCGGAATGCCAGGACACCCTGGCAGTGTTTCACGGACGCTGGTACCACTCATAGGCGGCGGAACGATTTGAGACAAGGGGGGGGGGGGCACCAGCTCAAGGAGCCAAACCTAGGGTACCCCCAAATCCTGTTTTCTCATCGGATTTAGGCCACTTATTTTTCGTCACAGCCCTGACACGATGATTTTTTATTTTTTTTTATTTTTTTACTAAACGAAAATGGCAGTTCACCCCCGTATGTGTGGCTAACTTTAAGCTGATCCTCTAGTACCTATGTGTTTGTCTCTTCCTTATTGTCGTTTGATAAATTCCATTTATCCTACATGTATCAAATTCCCAAGAAGCCATCGCAGTACTTATCAGTGGCGAATCCCAGGGGGGAGGTCACATGGGTCATGACTTAGGGTCTGGGGTCACCACATGCCTGCAAGGAGCACCACAGGCCTGACAGCCGACAGGGGCACCACAGGCCCGCCAGGGGTAACACAGGCCTAGCAGGGGCACCACGGGCCTGTCAGTGGCACCACAGGCCTGTCAGGAGCACCATCGGCCTAGCAAAAGCACTACAGGTCTTCCAGGGGCACCAAAGACCTGCCAGGGGCACCAGAGGCCTGCCAGGGGCACTATCGGCTTCGCAGGGGAACCATGGGCCTGTCAAGGGCACCACAAATCTGTTGTTGGCACTTTAGGATTGTCAGGGGCACCACAAACCTGTCAAGGGCACCTGTGTTCTAACAGGGGCACCAAAGGCTCGCCAGGGGCACCACAGACCTGCCAAGGCCCAGGGACACCACAGGCCTAGCAAGGACACCACAGGCTTGCCTGTCAGGGGCACCACGAGCCTGTCAGGGCCCATGGGCACCTAAGTCATGTCAGGGCCCACCGTAGGCTTGTCAGGGGGCAGGGTAGGTAGGTACAGTCCACAGCAGAAGTAATGTGTGGTTTCAGTCATGGGTATGTACTGCTTCTGAAGCTTAGGAACCATTAGCCAGACTACAATCAAACTTTTAATGTAGCTTATATGTATCGTCACCCTTGCAGCTGCAACTTTAGCTATTGAGTATTGACATCTTCTTTTCAATCACTCCGCATTAAACAATAGCCAGTCAAAGCCAACCGTTGAGATTGGTAAAACCCTACATTACTTTAGCGGTGGGCTGTACCAGTCTTTCCAGGGGCACCAGCGGCCTAGCAGGGGCACCAGTCATCACATGACTAACCAAAGGTAAAGAAAATAAAAAAAAAAACTGAAAATAAGGCACTACCAAAATTAAGTGGCCGAAATCCGTTGAGGTTTTAATTTTGGGTATAGGCAGTGGTCGATAAAACTTCCAACGTACCAACGCTCGTTGGAGCAAGATATTAGCAATACTTGGAAGAGCTGGAGACAGTCCGCCCGTCTACATGGATGCTTCCTTACGCCTAAAATACAGCATTGTTAAAATACAGCCTCGTACGGCGCCGCGGCTGCGGGTCGCCGTCAGCTGTAGGCCGTCACCGACTGTTATACTCTCGCGGAGTCTTAAAAGAACCGATTTTACTATGTTGAATCTCGACCTCGCACACACCGATTGGGACGCTGTTTTCTCCACGCCAGCTGTCACCGATAAGTGGAGCAACTTCTTGACGACTTTCTTACCCGTTCTGAACGCCCACGCTCCCATCAGAGCCGTCAAGATCCGGAACCCTACTGCCCCTTTCGTGTCCGACGCCACTAAGGATTTGATGTGTCGCCGTCGGGGGGCGCTAGCGCGGTACGGGCACGGCTCGAGCGAATACCGCAACGCGAACAGGGCGGTACGCAGCGCTATCCGGCGTGACAGCCGTGATGACGTGGAGCGGCGCATTCGGGAGAGTGGGCGCCGGGGCATGTGACGCATTATCAGACCGTACGTGGGTAGTAGGCGGGGGTCGCGTGCTGTGCCCAGCACATCGGCGGACCACCTGAATGATTATTTTGTCAGTGTCGGACCGCGAGTAGCTGCCGAGGTACGCGGGTCGGGTGATCTGCCGACCGCCCCTTGCCGTTTGCCGCGTGTGGGCGCCTGTGCGTTCGTGCTGGCGCCGTTGTCGCTGTCAGAGCTGCGTGCTGTCGTCTTCGGACTTAGCAGCTCGTCGGCCTGTGGCGAGGACGGTGTCAGTATTCACGTGCTCCGTGCGTGTTTTGAGTCGATCGGTGAGGTGCTCCTACATTTGCTCAACTCCAGCATTACCCACGTTTATATACTTAGCTTCAAATTCAGATTCAGATTGCAGATTCATATTCGATGGAAAAAATGATAAAAACGGACCCCTTAGAATCTCACCAAATTTACACCAGCCACTCAGCATGACCTGGTCATCACAGAATAAAATTATCTAAGCTCGGCAAGCCCTGGGGGCTGAGATATTAGGGGTCAAAGTTCAAGGTCATTGAGGGCGGACCCCTCAGAATTACCTCAAAATTTGCACACAGATGCAAATTGACATGCTGAGCACGATGGGCATAAAATCTAAGCCCGGCAAGCCCTGACCTAGAAGTTAGGTCAGGTCAAAGGTTGCAGCCACGTGGAGGTCACGTGACCCATTTTAAAGCGGACCCCTCAGATTTTGATGAATTTTTGTGAACTGATACATCTAGACACCCTCATTAATATCCTAAATTATCTAAGTTCGGCAAGCTCTGGGGGCTGAGATATGAGGGGTCAAAGGTCAAGGTCATTTGAGAGCGGACCCCTTCAATTTTTGTTAAAACGTAAATCACCCCTCAACTTTGTCTTCTGAATTTAATGGTAAAAATTTCTAAGCTCGGCAAGCCTTAGAAAAGCCAGAATGAATATTTAGAAAACGAGCATTTTTATTCCAATATGGCTGACAGGTAGGTATTGTGGCGCATCAATGACATAATTGACGCGTAAAATGTAAACAAACTGCATGCTTCCAAATGAAGCAATTCCTTTACAAATCGATCGATTTTACTATTTCCTTCATAGATAGTGGCCGTTTTATGTCTATTGATGGATTACGAGTCTACGACCTCATACCTATCTTCACAACGGGCCAGTGACCCCTGATATAAGCCCTTGGTGGATGAATGACCTCTAACCTTTTCCAGTACCTACAGGTCACACACATCCGACCTATCCCCGAAGATCGCTAACCATAGGTGTCACTTCAACAGCTCTCACATCTCCTAACTCAGATCTGACCTGAACTGAGATGAATGACGCGTCACGGGTCTCTGACCTCCGTCATGTGGGTCATTGACCTTTGACGTACCCAGAAAGGAATCACTTACCTGACATGTTAAAAGGACCAGTGACCTCTGAGTTGTCTGAACTCTCGCCCGTGTGCGGTGTGCGGGTGAAGGTGCCGGAGGTACGTTGGAACCCCGCCCGCCGCCGTTCGGGCCCCTGATGGGAGTTAGAGCTTCGCGGAAAAACGAGTGTATTGCGAGCGTTACGAGTTATCTTAGGATAACCAGTTTTAGTCCTGGGTCAGTGACCTCAGTTGACCTCGTATGACCTGCACACCAATATGACCTGCTTTCACATACGTCACAGACATTTTTCCATAAAGATGACTCAGTCGTTTTCATCTCATTGTCACTTTGTAGGTCGCACCATTTATTGATGAACCAAGTTAGATAACCCGACGACTTCACGTGAGGATACATAGTAACATGTCACAATCGGCATTAAGCAGCCTCGCCTCGGCAAACACTGACGAATAGAAAACACTCCCCAGTCCCCACGCCTCCGCCAGTGATAATAAAGCCTACAAAACGTTAACTGGTCAACTCCGAGCAGTCGCGCAGCACTAGTCAATCAATGAGTACATTGCGACGCCGTCAACATGGGCGGGTCCCGTGGTGGACAGTGTCAAGTCGTGCTTAGCTACGATACGTAACATAAGATACGGCCGCGCCCGCACAGATCACCCGCGCCGTACGGCCCCAAACACGACCACGAGGCGACGGCGACGGCGAGGTGCCGTCTCACCGGGCTGGCCAGCAGACTGAGGCAGCTGGCGCACGGCAGCGTACCGTGCTCATATTGCGCCGGCACCACGCCGATGGCACCTCGCAACACGAGCTGAACAGCTCCGTCCGGTACTCGAGCACCTTGCGGCTGTCGCGGTAGCGTTTGAACACATTAAGTGGGTTCATGTCCTCTGTTGTTGTTGTTGTTGTTTCCCTCCAGCCCTAGGGCGTATCCTGCCGGCTCTGGAGGGGGACGAAGGCGGCACCCAGGGCCGCTACTGCGTCGATGCTGCGCAGGTCCTCGTGGGTCGGGTGTATAACCGACCCACGAGCACTGTTAGTTCCGAGCACTCGGAACCGGCAGTTGCACCAGGGCGGGACACCGCATCAGCGCGTGGGCCGAGGTGTCTGCTTCCTCACGACAGAGCCCACACCGGCAGTTGGCGATACCAGCCGTCGGGCCAGGCCGCTCTGGTCCTCGCACGCGCCAGCCTTGCCGCTGCTCTCTGGATCGTTCTGGTGTCCAGTGGTGTGTGTCTGAGTTCTGGTCCAGGGCGGAGGTCTCCTCCGCCAGGGTGTCTGCCCTCTCATTTCCAGGAAGGCCGCAATGCGAGGGGACCCACTGGAGGTGAATGGGTCGTCCCGCGGACGACGGCGGCTGGTTGTACGAGTGGTGCGCGGTGACGTGGTGGCCCCCGACGCCGGCCGCCGCCGCACAGCGTGCGACAGGATGTTGTTGCCTGTTGGTGCCATACCTACTCCTGTGGCAAGCAACAGAATCAGAGCGTCAGCAGGGGCGCATGTGATCAACAACGCTGGATATTCGCATATTATTTCAACAGACAAAGAAAAAAAAAACAGCACAGGAGAAGAATGAATAGCAACCATAGCAGCCCTTTCCCTGACGTCCACACGCATGTAGTTGGATTCACCCTATCTGAAGGGTCAGGCCGCCAGCTCACCTCGGTGGGCGGCTGGTGACTCGGTTTGGGCGGCGCGCCGGGCGCCGTCGGCAGCGGCGGTGGCGGTGGCTGCTGCTGCTGGGGCTGCGGCGGCGGCGTCGGTACCACTGTGTCCGAGTAGGTCTGGAAGCCGCCAGTGGGCGTGTGCACCGCGCTGTGGTCACCTAGCCCGGCGCCATCATCGAGACGTGTAGGTACTGCCGGCGAGAGCATGCCAATCAGCGTCATGATGGTTGTATGAGCAGTGGCGAAACGAAGCTTAAAGGAAATAGTTCACTTTCACGAAATTATTTTTTTTGCAACAATTTATTATTTTTTATGTTCAAAATAATCAGCAAAGAAAATAAAACCTTTTTATAACAAAAGATTTTTTTTCTATATTTTGATATAGGAAGAACTTTTCAGTTTCTGTAAGGCACAAGCGATCCAGTATGAAAAGAGCATGGGTCCCGAAAATTCTTCAGAAACAGAGAAATTATCGCAGCCACCGGCATTTGGGCGATCTGCTCGATCTGATAATGTTCCCCTGAATGTCCTAATTGATCAGTACGAGAATTTCTCTAGAGTTCTCGTAGATAATTTATCTAGTTTCTGAAGAATTTTCGGGACCCATGCTCTTTTCATACTGGATGGAAATATATGCAAGGCACACATCCTCAACGCAAGACACCTTTTTCGGGACGAGAAATAGAATATCTTTGCCTAGGGTGATCGTTGGGCTGTAAAAGCTCCTGATTTGTGCTAGTCTCAGCGCAAGTAACAAAACTGCTATTCCAGTTCAAAACCCATGTTAAAAAGTGAACTATTTCCTTTAAGTAATGAACAATACGGGGTCAGTTAATCAGGCCATATGAAACTCAGCAGAACTAGAATTTGCATTTCCCTACAAGATACAAAAATAAAACAGCTTTAAAACATAATTTTCATCAAAAGTCACTACAAACAGGTACACAAAACTACCATTAAATCGAACATCTCAACAAAACTCAGTTTAGATGACTATATTGCGCTAAAAAATGACTATATTAGATTGACTATATGTACAGAGAGAAACGGGAGTCAGACACTCGACAGGGGACAGCGGCGGCTGCAGGACAGGGAACGGCAGCGCTCGCCGCTTGGTCAAATTAAACGTGCTCAAAATTGCGTAAGGTGACGTTCGTTTTTGCAGACGATACAAATAGCAAATAAGTAAAGTTGAGAATATGTAAGAGCAAGAACAGCATAAGTATGACATAAGACAGCCAGCTTTAACTTACTTTTGCGCCTTGAACTCCTTCATTATATCGAGGAAGTCGTTGTGGACCTGTGGGTTGTTCTGGAACTTGGACTTGACCTGGTTCTGGTAGGAGAGCACGTCTTCCACCTTGAGTCGGTGGTAGCTGGGCTGAACAGCGCCGGCATCGGCGTCGGCGGCGGCGGCTTCCCGTCGCTGTCTCGGCACCCATCACCATGGCGGCTGCCGTCATATTCGGCTGGTGGGCGATCGGCCCGGTCGTCTGCCTGACAGGAGGTACGGTACATACGGGTCGGAAGCGGTTAGAGGAGAAGACAGCGTCAGGTAGGGCGGTTGGGAGGACGAGGGTCGCTCGAACAGTGCAGGATTCATGTTTCGGTTTTATCCGAATAAGCCATCGGTTCCGCAATTTGGCCAAAAAAGCTGCAGACAGAATGCATGAATATCCAGACATTCACCGGATCAACCAGTTACATATCTGAGTCTGCTTCAACACTCAAGCAAAGCCGCATATCCCACAGCATTACAAAATAAGCATGAGTGTGGGATTGGGGCCCAGACCAACTAGGGACCACGTCCGATCCTTCAGTCTTGGGCGGGACTCTTTTCAGCGCGCTGACACTGTGAAGTAGCCGAGTCGGCCGCCGGGACTCACCTGGGGCGCAGAGGAGTGCGGCACCGGCCCAGCGGCGGTAGAGGCCGGTTCTTCGCTGGCGCCGGCAGAGTACTGCAACGAGCCACCGCCGCCTTCACTCTTCACCTAGAGGTTCTCGCCGTAGGCAGCGTGCACCGGATAGGCGCCGAGGCCCGCCGCCAGCGACCCATGCTGGTTCTACATGATGACGTCTAAGGCGCCGTCAGCCGCGCCAGGCTCGGCTGGGCGGCCAGACTGGGCGACGAGAAGGGGCGTCTCGGCGGGAGAGCGGCGCACCGGCGGCACCACGCAAACCACGGCTGACGAACCGTCACTACTCTCCGGCGACTCCTGGCGCTTCATCACATTCTCGACACGGCACAGAAACTGCGGGCACACGGACACATACCGACCACACGTCAGCCGTCCGGCGCCGCCGCTCTACCGACCACGGACACCTGAGCTGACTGACAAGGAGCTCAGAGGGCAGGGCAGGGCAGGGCAGGGCAGGGCAGGGCAGGGCAGGGCAGGGCAGGGCAGGGCAGGGCAGGGCAGGGCAGGGCAGGGCAGGGCAGGGCAGGGCAGGGCAGGGCAGGGCAGGGCAGGGCAGGGCAGGGCAGGGCAGGGCAGGGCAGGGCAGGGCAGGGCAGGGCAGGGCAGGGCAGGGCAGGGCAGGGCAGGGCAGGGCAGGGCAGGGCAGGGCAGGGCAGGGCAGGGCAGGGCAGGGCAGGGCAGGGCAGGGCAGGGCAGGGCAGGGCAGGGCAGGGCAGGGCAGGGCAGGGCAGTGAGAGGCGGCGAGATGCAGTGAGAGACAGTGAGAAGCGGTGAGAGGCAGTGAGAGGCAATGAGAGACAGTCAGTGAGCAGAGGCAGGCAGTGAGAGGCAGGGCATGAGGCGGTGAGAGGCAGTGAGCAAAGGAAGGCAGTCAGAGGCAGTGACAGGCGGTGAGAGGCAGTCAGTGAGCAGAGGCAGGCAGTCAGAGGCAGTGACAGGCGGTGAGAGGCAGTCAGTGAGCAGAGGCAGGCAGTCAGAGGCAGGACAGGAGGCAGTGAGAGGCGGTGAGAGGCAGTGAGAGGCGATGGGAGGCAGTCAGTGAGCAGAGGTAGGCAGTCAGAGGCAGTGACAGGCGGTGAGAGGCAGTCAGTGAGCAGAGGCAGGCAGTCAGAGGCAGTGACAGGCGGTGAGAGGCAGTCAGTGAGCAGAGGCAGGCAGTCAGAGGCAGGACAGGAGGCA
Organism: Amphibalanus amphitrite; assembly: GCF_019059575.1. Classification (NCBI taxonomy): domain Eukaryota; kingdom Metazoa; phylum Arthropoda; class Thecostraca; order Balanomorpha; family Balanidae; genus Amphibalanus; species Amphibalanus amphitrite. The sequence continues at coordinate 69,234 of NW_024882412.1, read as the reverse complement.
GTGAGAGGCGGTGAGAGGCAGTGAGAGGCGATGGGAGGCAGTCAGTGAGCAGAGGTAGGCAGTCAGAGGCAGGGAAGGAGGCAGTGAGAAGAGGTGAGAGGCAGTGAGAGGCAGAGAGAGGCGGCGAGAGGCGGTGAGAGGCAGTGAGAGGAGGTGAGAGGCAGTCCGTGAGCAGAGGAAGGCAGTGAGAGGCAGTGAGAGCCGAGAGGCGGTGAGAGGCAGTAGAGGCGATGAGAGGCAGTCAGTGAGCAGAGGTAGGCAGTCAGAGGCAGGGCAGGAGGCAGTGAGAGGCAGTGAGAGGTGGTGAGAGGCAGTGACATGCAGTGAGAGGCGGTGAGAGGCGATGAGAGGTTGTGACATGCAGTAAGAGGCGGTGAGAGGCAGTAGAGGCGGTGAGAGGCAGTCAATGAGCAGAGGCAGGCAGTCTGAGGCAGGGCAGGAGGCAGTGAGAGGCGGTGAGAGGCAGTGAGAGGCGGCGAGAGGTGGTGAGAGGTAGTGACATGCAGTGAGAGGCAGTGAGAGGCGGTGAAAAGCAGTGAGAGGCAGGGAGAAGAAGTGAGAGGCAGTGAGAGGCAGTGAGAGGCGGTGAGAGGCAGTGAGAGGCAGTAGAAGCGGTGAGAGGCAGTCAGTGAGCAGAGCCAGGCAGTCAGAGGCAGGGCAGGAGGCAGTGAGAGGCGGTGAGAGGCAGTGAGAGGTGGTGAGAGGTAGTAGAGGCGGCGAGAGGCAGTCAGTGAGCAGAGGCAGGCAGTCAGAGGCAGGGCAGGAGGCAGTGAGAGGCGGTCAGAGGCAGTGAGAGGCGGTCAGAGGCAGTGAGAGGCGGCGAGAGGTGGTGAGAGGTAGTGACATGCAGTGAGAGGCGGTGAGAAGCAGTGAGAGGCAGTGAGAAGAAGTTAGAGGCAGTGAGAGGAAGTTAGAGGCAGTGAGAGGCAGTGAGAGGCGGCGAGAGGCAGTGAGAGGCAGTAGAAGCGGTGAGAGGCAGTCAGTGAGCAGAGCCAGGCAGTCAGAGGCAGGGCAGGAGGCAGTGAGAGGCGGTGAGAGGCAGTGAGAGGCGGTGAGAGGCAGTGAGAGACAATGAGAGGCGGTGAGAGGCGGTGAGAGGAAGTAAGAGGCAGTGAGAGGCAGTAGAGGCAATGAGAGTCAGTGAGCAGAGGTAGGCAGTCAGAGGCAGGGCAGGAGGCAGTGAGAGGCAGTGAGAGGTGGTGAGAGGCAGTGAGAGGCGGCGAGAGGTGGTGAGAGGCAGTGACATGCAGTGAGAGGCAGTGAGAGGCGGTGAGAGGCAGTAGAGGCGGTGAGAGGCAGTCAGTGAGCAGATTCAGGCAATCAGAAGCAGGGCAGGAGGCAGTGAGAGGCGGTGAGAGGCAGTGAGAGGCGGCGAGAGGTGGTGAGAGGTAGTGACATGCAGTGAGAGGCAGTGAGAGGTGGTGAGAGGCAGTGACATGCAGTGAGAGGCGGTGAGAGGCGTTGAGAGGCGGCGAGAGGTGGTGAGAGGTAGTCACTGAGCAGAGGTAGGCAGTCAGAGGCAGGGCAGGAGGCAGTGAGAGGCAGTGAGAGGTGGTGAGAGGCAGTGAGAGGCGGCGAGAGGTGGTGAGAGGCAGTGACATGCAGTGAGAGGCGGTGAGAGGCAGTGAGAGACAATGAGAGGCGGTGAGAGGAAGTTAGAGGCAGTGAGAGGCGGCGAGAGGCAGTGAGAGGCAGTAGAAGCGGTGAGAGGCAGTCAGTGAGCAGAGCCAGGCAGTCAGAGGCAGGGCAGGAGGCAGTGAGAGGCAGTGAGAGGCGGTGAGAGGCAGTGAGAGACAATGAGAGGCGGTGAGAGGCGGTGAGAGGAAGTAAGAGGCAGTGAGAGGCAGTAGAGGCGATGAGAGTCAGTGAGCAGAGGTAGGCAGTCAGAGGCAGGGCAGGAGGCAGTGAGAGGCAGTGAGAGGTGGTGAGAGGCAGTGAGAGGCGGCGAGAGGTGGTGAGAGGCAGTGACATGCAGTGAGAGGCAGTGAGAGGCGGTGAGAGGCAGTGAGAGGCAGTAGAGGCGGTGAGAGGCAGTCAGTGAGCAGATTCAGGCAATCAGAAGCAGGGCAGGAGGCAGTGAGAGGCGGTGAGAGGCAGTGAGAGGCGGCGAGAGGTGGTGAGAGGCAGTGACATGCAGTGAGAGGCGGTGAGAGGCAGTGAGAGACAATGAGAGGCGGTGAGAGGAAGTAAGAGGCAGTGAGAGGCAGTGAGAGGCGGTGAGAGGCAGTGAGACAATGAGAGGCGGTGAGAGGCGGTTGGAAGCGGTGGGAGGCGGTGGGAGGCGGTGAGAGGCTGTGAAATGCAGTGAGAGGCGGCGAGAGGCAGTGAGAGGCGTTGAGAGGAAGTCAGTGAGCAGAGGCAGGCAGTCAGAGGCAGGGAAGGAGGCAGTGAGAAGAGGTGAGAGGCAGTGAGAGGCGGCGAGAGGCAGAGAGAGGCGGCGAGAGGCAGTGACATGCAGTGAGAGGCAGTGAGAGGCGGTGAGAGACAGTGAGAGGCAGTAGAGGCGGTGAGAGGCAGTCAGTGAGCAGATTCAGGCAGTCAGAAGCAGGGCAGGAGGCAGTGAGAGGCGGTGAGAGGCAGTGAGAGGCGGCGAGAGGTGGTGAGAGGTAGTGACATGCAGTGAGAGGCAGTGAGAGGTGGTGAGAGGCAGTGACATGCAGTGAGAGGCGGTGAGAGGCGGCGAGAGGCAGTGGGAGGCGATGAGAGGTTGTGACATGCAGTAAGAGGCGGTGAGAGGCAGTAGAGGCGGTGAGAGGCAGTCAGTGAGCAGAGGCAGGCAGTCAGAGGCAGGACAGGAGGCAGTGAGAGGCGGTGAGAGGCAGTGAGAGGCGGCGAGAGGTGGTGAGAGGTAGTGACATGCGGTGAGAGGCGGTGAGAGGCAGTGAGAGACAATGAGAGGCGGTGAGAGGCGGTGAGAGGAAGTAAGAGGCAGTGAGAGGCAGTGAGAGGCGGTGAGAGGCAGTGAGACAATGAGAGGCGGTGAGAGGCGGTTGGAAGCGGTGGGAGGCGGTGGGAGGTGGTGAGAGGCTGTGACATGCAGTGAGAGGCGGCGAGAGCAGTGCCCCAAAATATTTCGATTTGGGTGGGAAACAACATCCAAATAAAAATTATTTTGCACTCTCATCTCTAATATCTAAGAGCAATTTTCCACTCCCAGCTTTACTGAGAATAAGCATTTGCGTTGGTCATTTTGCATATTACATTTTACCTCATTATATATAAATGTATGCCATTGATCTCTTTTCCACTCTTTTTGGGCCTTACCTGACTGGAGAATTTTCCACTCTTATCCCCTTTTTGGAGAGGAATTTTCCCTCTGACACCCAAGCCAAAACACAATTTTGGGACACTGGGCGAGAGGCAGTGAGAGGCGGTGAGAGGAAGTCAGTGAGCAGAGGCAGGCAGTCAGAGGCAGGGAAGGAGGCAGTGAGAGGCAGTGAGAGGTGGTGAGAGGCAGTGAGAGGCGGCGAGAGGTGGTGAGAGGCAGTGACATGCAGTGAGAGGCAGTGAGAGGAAGTTAGAGGCAATGAGAGGCGGTGAGAGGTAGTGAGAGGCGGTGAGAGGCAGTCAGTGAGCAGAGGCAGGCAGTCAGAGGCAGGGCAGGAGGCAGTGAGAGGCGGTGAGAGGCGGCGAGAGGTGGTGGGAGGTAGTGACATGCAGTGAGAGGCAGTGAGAGGCGGTGAGAAGCAGTGAGAGGCAGTGAGAGGTGGTGAGTGGCGATGAGAGGCGGTGAGGGGCGGTGAGAGGCGGTGAGAGGAAGTCAGTGAGCAGAGGCAGGTAGTCAGAGGCAGGGAAGGAGGCAGTGAGAAGAGGTGAGAGGCGGCGAGAGGCGGTGAGAGGCAGTGACATGCAGTGAGAGGCAGTGAGAGGAAGTTAGAGGCAATGAGAGGCAGTGAGAGGCAGTGAGAGGCAGTGAGAGGCGGTGAGAGGCAGTAGAGGCAGTCAGTGAGCAGAGGCAGGCAGTCAGAGGCAGGGCAGGAGGAAGTGAGAGGCGGTGAGAGCCGGTGGGAGGCAGTGAGAGGCAGTGAGAGGCAGTCAGTGAGCAGAGGAAGGCAGGGGTTACATAACACCTGGAGTTACAGCATCCATATGAAAAACTCATACAAAAATTATGTGTGAATCAAGATTATTTGACAAAAGCTGCTCATCTTTATCAACTACCTACTTTGCGGGCTGGTACAGTTTGTTATATGTCACATCACCCTAGGCCCTCTTAAAGCTAGTTAGGTCAGGTACGGTCGCAACATTTTCTGCGAGGCCATTCCAGATGACGATGAGAATACATTGGGTGGAGAAAGATTGTAGACGAACATCTGGTGTAGCATGTGGCACGCATACCTTGTGACAATAGCCTTGAGTACAGTTCCAAAATTGGATAGTCTGCACATAGGAGCCTTCCTGCAACTGAATACAGAGGGGTGTTCGCGGGCATCGTAAACTGCTGAGTTCACTGTGTGTGGTATGTACAGCAAGCTTAGGGGTAGGGGAAGGGTAACCGGTTCTGATGTCACAGCTGCATGCCATGCGGTGGACGGCCTGTGGCCAGTCCCGACCGGCCACAGCGGTTGCTGTGTGCGGTGACGGAAGAATGGCTTAGGGACGCAGTGGGCGGAGCTTAGAGCTTGTGTATGGTCCGACTGCACACAGGGCCCGTGAACAGCCCTCAGATAGGTCATAGGTATGCAAAGGTTTCAAAAGTACCTATAATAATCAGCTAGCATAAAAACTCATTCTAAGAATTGTGGCTGATAACCCTGATTCTGAAGCCACGCCCATTCCATGGATCACACACATCATATCACCTTCACCTTAACTTTCACACCACGGCATGTTATATCAATATGTTATATGTATATACCTACACTCAAGGCCCTATATACCCTTACCCAAGATTTACCCTTACCTACACCATGGAACCCATGGGCCTACACTACAAAATAAAATGAATATGGCGCGGTGCCTATTTACACGCGTCAATTATGTCATTGATGCGCCACAATACCTACCTGTCAGCCATATTGGAAAACAAATGCTCGTTTTTCTAAATACTCATTCTGGCTTTTCTAAGGCTTGCCGAGCTAAGAAAATTTTACCATTAAATTCAGAAGACAAAGTTGAGGGGTAATTTGAATTTTAACAAAAATTGAAGGGGTCCGCTCTCAAATGACCTTGACCTTTGACCCCTCATATCTCAGCCCCCAGAGCTTGCCGAACTTAGATAATTTGGGATATTAATAAGGGTGTCTAGATGCACTAGCTCACAAAATTTCATTAAAATCTGAGGGGTCCGCTTTAAAATGGGTCACGTGACCTCCACGTGGCTGCAAACTTTGACCTGACCTAACTTCCAGGTCAGGGCTTGCCGGGCTTAGATTTTATGCCCATCGTGCTCAGCAGGTCAACTTGCATCTGTGTGCAAATTTTGAGGTAATTCTGAGGGGTCCGCCCTCAATGACCTTGAACTTTGACCCCTGATATCTCAGCCCCCAGGGCTTGCCGAGCTTAGATAATTTTATTCTGTGATGACCTGGTCATGCTGAGTGGCTGGTGTAAATTTGGTGAGATTCTAAGGGGTCCGTTTTTATCATTTTTTCCATCGAATATGAATTTGGAATCTGAATTTGAATTTGAAGCTAAGTATATAAACGTGCATTACCCAATCCGACGTCCCGCACTCCTGGAAACATTCCCTTGTTCATCCCATCTTAAAATCCGGTGATTTGTCTAGCCCGTCCAACTTCCGTCCCATATCCATCGTACCTGTCATCACCAAAATCCTAGAGCGAGCTGTCCACCAACAGCTCTATTCCTACCTGTCTGAAAACCATCTCCTATCTCCTAACCAGCACGGTTTCCGACCTCACCATTCCACGGAAACCGCGCTCGCATCCATTTCCGACCATATCCTATCCGCATCTGACCATGGAGAGGTTTCCCTTCTCTGCCTGCTGGATTTGAGCAAATGTTTTGATGTGATTGACCACTCGAAGCTCCTTTCAAAATTACAGGCGCACGGAATAGACACTTCATGGTTTTCCGCATATCTTCAAAACCACACTCAGAGTGTCAGCTTCACTGACAATCACGGTGGAATCAAAAAGTCCCGCCCGCTACCCAACAGCATCGGAGTTTTTCAGGGTTCAGCCTTAGGCCCCCTCCTCTACTGCGTCTTCGCCAACGACCTTAGTCAGTTTGCCGAAGGCGCAGTAGTAGTACAATATGCAGACGACACACAAATTCTAGTAAGCGGCAAGAAATCTCAATTTCAATCACTCGTCACTCGTATGGAGGACACATTGGCCTCTCTTGACCGTTGGTTCCGGGCCAACGGCTTAAAAGTCAACGCCGCTAAGACTCAGCTGATGCTGTTGGGCAGCCCCCAAAATCTTCGCACATTGCCTGAACTTAAAGTAAAATACCGCGATCACGAGTTGTCCCCAGTTTCCTCAGCAAAAAATCTCGGCATCATATTTGATCGTCACCTGACCTGGGGTGATCATATTACAACGCTCACGAAACGCTGCTTTGGAGTTTTGGGTGGTCTCTCGCATCTCCGGGGGCACCTACCGCCCAATGTGATCTCCGTGCTGGTCAGCGCACTGGTCATATCACAAGTTCGATACTGCATCGCAGTGTATGGTGCTGGCACCAGACACAATCTCTCTCGGATACAAAAAATCTTAAACTACGCAGCAAAAGTCATTTTCGGCCGCAAAAAGTACGATCATGTTTCCGATTTGATGTGCCAGTTGCGCTGGCTCAGCGCGGAGAACCTCGTCACCTACCACTCCCTGTGCCTGCTGCACAAAGTGCGGTGTCACGCCGAGCCGGAGTTGCTAGCGGGTAGTCTGGCCACCGTGGCTGAGGCGCGCGGCCGGGACGCTGCTGTCAGCACGCGGCAGGACACACTCCTGCACGTGCCGCGATCCCGTACAGAGATGGGCAAACGCCGGTTCACCTGCCGAGCGCCGGCTGCCCTCAACTCACTGCCATCGGATTTGCCCCGACTGCCCCCGGGGGCGTTCGGACGACGCCTACGCAGGCATCTGCTCGAGGAGCAGAACACTAGCAACTAGTCATCATGAGTGTCTCTCTGTATATGTGTTCCCCTTTCATCTTTTATTGTATTTTATCAACACCTGTTTTACTGACGACGGGCAGTAATAGCCACATGTTCCAGTGGAATGTCCTGAATAAACTGTCTATTGTCTATTGTTATTGTATTGTCATTGACTTATGATTTTCTAATCGTCCGGTGCTGTTATCGGCTGCTCGGTACCGCGTGTATGTTCCCTCATTCACTCCTGGTCACCCTTCGGTCACCCCTCGCTGGGTCGGGCCAGTCGGCTATTTTTATCCTCTTTCCGGTTAGGCCACCCGCTGAGCTCCCGCCGTGCCGCGCCGTCTGCGAGGGGCCTGACGCTTCTGCCGGCAGAGGTTTCTCCAGGTGTCTCCAAGGAGCCATCGTAGCGCTAAAGGTGTGCTCCGCATACACATACATTGATTTTCGCCCTTACTAGCAGGGCCGCTGGCACGCGTTGGCAGCGCCCTGCGGGCATTTTTTCGCTTAGGGTCATTTTGTGGTAAGGAGGACCAGAAAATCACCCTTCCAACTTTCTCCAGGCCTGGGTGTTTTATCGAGCGCGCCTGAAAACGCACAGTGGACCGAAATCGCACTTCGATTGCGTTACTTCGTATTAGGTAATACGATCAAAAGTGCGCTCTTTTCTCAATCAATAAGGACAAATGCGTGTAAGCACACATATGTATACACTTTTAAATTAAAAGCTTTAAAATGCTGAATTTCAACATCACTACGCTGATGATAATCGTTAGTTGTTTCAGACTTTGGCGCGAAAACGTAGGCCTTCAGATCCACCGTGCGGCCGGTCACCGTATGCAGTAGTGTGATGGTGTGAGTTGGGTCTGGGGAGTCATGGCCGTGTGGGGAGAAGGTGAGCAGATACCGGTGTGCCGACGCGGCGGATGGTAGTGATTAGACAGTTGTGAGCTGGTGTCCTGACCTGAAGTGACTGACACCTGAAATTTTCAGGATAGGTGGCAAAAGGCTCATTCCCAGACGTTGTGCCAAATTTTGCGGCGCTACGCGACACCAACTTTTACGCTATTCGCGAAAAAACTTAGGGAGGCTGCTCCCCCCCCCCCCCGCCAGGCGAGGGCTAAGTTAGAGACAGTGATGGGACTAAGATGTTCGTTGGAGCAACTCCAAGCATTTTATCGACCTCTGGGTATAGGTATAATTTTGGGTACACCATTCGATTCATGACCCTCCCCTTGGAGTTTTCCCGAATCCGCCCCTGGTACTAATACATCACTAAGGGGGGCACCTTGCTATTGGTGCCCCCCTTGCAGAATTCAAGGGGGCACGGTGCCCCGGTGCCCCCCCCCCCGTTCCGCCGCCTATGCTACCACTCTGCCATCAAATTGCGCGAGCTGACGTCACACTTGTGGTAGTGTTGGAGCAATGCAGGGTATATTGAGTGAATGGGCCTGTTGATGTCTCCATGGAAACCCAATTTGACGTGTAATAGCAGCGTGCTGCTGTCACCGGTGAAACAGGGCCCCTAACCACTCGGCTTGCCCACGCGGTCAGCAAAGGGTTATTCAGATGCCTGCTTTACGACTACCAGGTTGGTTAGGTTGGATTGGATTAAAGGTAAACTGCCACCTTTTTTCCACAAAACGGTTTTCACTAGAGCTGAGCCACCTATGTCCCAGACTGAAGTCGGTTTTCCGAAATTCGAACCCGTTTGCGAGAAATCGGAGACCAAAGTTCAGTTTGATGCCATTTTTTTAGTCCAAGAAAACCGACATCTCTACTGTTTATCGATAACTTTGAAACATGAATTTTCTTATCTTTTGGTAAATATATGTCAAAACTTTGATTGTTTCGAGATCAGAGAAGAATTTTGGAGTGTCAAAATAAAAGTTAAACTTATATATTCAGTATTAAAGCAGCATATTAATAATTATGTTTGTAAATTATCGATAAGCTGCTTATAGCAGGTCACGTGATTGCTACCAGATTATGTGCTCAGAAAGCATCTTCTCAACTTCGATTTTGAACGAGCTCGTTGTTCCCATCACCAAAATATGTAACGCCTCCGTAAGTTCGGGTGTCTTTCCGGAAAGATGGAAGCAGGCAAACATTATTCCGATCCACAAAAAAGGAGACAAGAAGAATCCATCAAATTACCGGTCCGTGTCATTGCTTCCTCTCTTCGGAAAGATACTCGAACGCTTAGTTTACGATCAGTTATACCATCATGTTTCGCCGGCCCTGTGCAACGAGCAGCACGGTTTTATTCCTAGGCGGTCCTGTATTACTAACCTAACCGTTTATCTTAAGTCAGCGTGGGAGGCCATATCGGGCGGATATCAGACGGACACTATATATACAGACTATTCGGCAGCTTTTCAAAGTGTGAATCATTCCCTTCTAATTCACAAACTAAAACACTCCTTCAAATTGGAGGAGTCTGCTTTACAATGGTTCGTCTCATATCTGTCCGATAGGCGTCAGAGGGTCATCGTGAACGGAAAAACGTCCAAATGGACGGCAGTACTATCCGGTGTTCCCGAAGGATCCCTTTTGGCTCCGCTACTTTTTTCTTTGTTCATCAATGATTTACCGCGAGAAGTCGATTCCGGGTGCCTTCTGTACGCCGACGACGTCAAAATTTTTCGAAAAATTGTCTCGCCATCTGACGGACTACTGCTCCAGCAGGACCTTGGTCGTCTGGCGGCCTGGTCCGTCAGATGGGGACTCACCCTAAACCCCAGCAAATGCAAATCGTTCACGATCACCCTCAGGCGCGCACCCGTCCGGACAGAGTATTTTATCAACGCCACTAAACTCGAGCATGTTGGAGAGATACGTGACCTGGGTATCATTTTAGACACCAAGCTTACATTTGCTGCTCATGTGAACAGCATTGTTAGCAGAGCAAACCGAAGCCTGGGCCTGTTGTTTCGATCCTTTCAAACAGGTGAGAAGGGAAGCAAATTTCATCGCAAGGCACTTTTGTGTGCTTACATCTCCAGTGTACGCTCGATTTTAGAATATGGCAGTGTGATATGGGCGGGTGCGGCTGACACCCACACAGTGCGGGTCGACCGAGTGCAACACAAATTTCTAATATGGCTTTTATCAAACACGCACTCCGGACATTCCATTTCTCTGGATTACAGTGCTTCACTAAATCACTTCCGGATACAGTCATTGGCTTCACGTCGAATTCAGCATGATCTGATTTTCATCAGAAACGTGTTTCATGGGAGACACGACTGCTGCCACATATTAAACAGCTTTGCACTGCACATACCCACTCGGTCGACCCGCACACAGAAACTGTTTTATGAGCCCCGTGCACGTGTCAACACCGTGAAGCGGGGTTTATTCAACAGGGTACCATGTCTAGTCAATTCGTTTTTATGCAGTGTTCCAGGGGCAGATTTTTTTACCGATGCCACTGGGACTTTTAAATCTCATGTTTTGAAGTATATATCATCTTTTTAAAGTCATAGAGCCTTTTTACAAGCTCGTTTTTTTAGATTCATCTTAACCCACATATTTTTTTGTGCATTATATTTTTAGCTATATTTATCGTAATATTTACCTACTGTTTACTCTGCATTGTTTGCCCGTATGTCATTGTTTATCATGTATAGTGTTAGTTTGACTTCGCCTGTCAGTGGGGGTTCGCCCTGTTGGTGATCACTTGAATAAATAAAATAAAATAAATAAATAAATAAATAAAACAATTTTTACCTCCTTTGTGGCCAAATGATGGACGGTTTGAGGCACACGATGAAATGCTGAATCTATTGATGCCAAAATTTGTTCGTTTTTTTGCATTTTTAGACTAGTATATCCTGGCTCAAACTTTGACCAGTTTGTGTGTAAACCCTATGGACTCAGACTTGTGACAGCTCAAGAAAAAAGTGAGCTCGCTCAGCTCAACTCCGTTTTATCCGCTCCCTCTCAGCTCCCGCTCAGTTTAACACGGCTCAGCTCAGCTCACGCTCCGCTCAAACCGGCTGTGCTCCGCTCACGCTCAGCTCAGCTCAGCTCAGTTTCCGCTCAGCTCAGCTCAGCTCAGTTTCCGCTCAGCTCAGCTCAGCTCAGTTTCCGCTCAGCTCAGCTCAGCTCAGCTTCCGCTCAGCTCAGCTCAGCTCAGTTTCCGCTCAGCTCAGCTCAGCTCAGTTTCCGCTCAGCTCAGCTCAGTTTCCGCTCAGCTCAGCTCAGTTTCCGCTCAGCTCAGCTCAGTTTCCGCTCAGCTCAGCTCAGTTCCCGTTCAGCTCAGCTCAGTTTCCGCTCAATTCAGCTTAGCTCAGTTTCCGCTCAGTTAAATTCACGCTTAGATCGCTCAGTCGTTCTTTTTAAATCGGACATGCTTAACCCTCGCCCGTATAGGGGGGAGGGGTCGAACGGACCCCCCTCTGTTTTTCGCGAATAACTCGCGTAAAAAGCGGCCGATCGCGACGAAACTTTCAGTACCCTCGCGATAATCAATTTTACACCTATCCTGAAAATTTCATGACCCTGACCCTAATGACCTTTGACCTGTGACCTACTTTTCGAGACCATGTTTGGCCGGAATCGCGATTCGGCGTATGTCGGCTCGCATTAGCCGCGCGTTAGCAGTCTTTTTGTGGTTTCAAGTGTTCAAACATGGCATATGATGTTGCTCCCATGCATTAGGGTGGGTGTCAAGGTCACCGGAAGGTCAGGTCAGGTCATTGACCTTTGATGACCTCGGTTCACTTTTTCGAGTTTTACATGTTTCTAGGCTAGTTTTTGGAGCTGAATTCGAATTTAGCAACCATTTGAACATTTACGAAGCAGTTTTGGTGCCTTCGTAACATGTTACGAAGCTGTCAGAGGCTACTACGAATACCCGGCAAAATCCTTACTGGTTGACCTGACCTGACCCGACCTGGCCTCAATGCATAAAGACATCATCAGTGATCATAACTAACATGATATTCGTGATCAGCACCCCGAAAAACCCCATAGCAGCCACGTTTTACGACGTTCTAACAGGTCCCGATTTTCCCGACTTTTGGGTCATTGACCTGACCTGGAAGGTCAACCGATAACCTAGGACCTTAAAATTGGGTATCATCGGCTTCCTCTCGTCGCGGGCAGCACGCTCGTTTTTTCCGCGAAGCTCTAGCTCGATCAGGGACGAAACGGCAAGGGGGGGTCCAACGGACCCCCGCCCCCTTATACGTTCGCGGCTGGAAAAACACCAATACGGGCGAGGGTTAAAAAACAGACCAACTCTTGGCGCATAGGTAAGTCTCCTCTAACAAGGAGCGAGGCAACTTACACAATGGGCAAAAGAGATAAGCTCATTAAGACCTTGAGACTTTGCGAGTCGTGCGTCTACTTGGACTCAGACTATAGTTACATGAAATGGACTGTTCTTGGCAGTGTTATCACATGTTATCAGAGTGTGCACCCGCGATGTTAACATAACATATAAGTTCAAAATATACGAACGAAAAAAGTCTGGACGAAAAAGTTTACAGACGAAAAAAATGTACAGACGAAAAAATGCCAGACGAAGAAAAGTCGGACGAAAATCTGCTAGACGAAAAAAACGCCATGGAATCATCTCAACTAGGCGGTGTTTCACGGCCGAGAGCAGCACGCCCACGCCGCCATCCGCTCTTGGCACCCTGCCAGGAGCTGACGTTACATTTTGGGGTAGTGTTGGAACTTGGAGATAAGAGTCTGTTTATATCTCCATGGAAACCCCATTTGACACGTGTGATAGCAGCGTGCTGTTATCAGTGAAACCTTGAGTGAAACCAAACACCACCCTGATCTCAACCAAGGCAATGTCAACACAATTAGAATTCATAGTCGGCGTGTGAATAAGGGAGCTTTTCCCATATTATGGACATCAGAAGGTGAGAGTTCCAGTTAGCGCCTCTGCCCCACCCCACTTTCAATAGGATATGGTTGCTTAGCCCACATTCAACCAACGAAGAGGAACATTTGCTAATTCCTAATTGTAAATATTTTATGCAGAGGTAAGAACCCTTATCGATAAAATTAATTTAAATAACTGCTTAAATAACAAAGTGAAGAATGCTGAATTGTACATTGCGGAGCAGAGTGTCAAGGCGAAGCATCAAAGCCTGACAGTAGGTATTCATCTTGCAGTCAGACTTGAAACTTGAGACTGGCTGTATTAGCCTGTAAATTGGCCAAGACCCTGGTCTTCCAATTTCCATGCAACATGGATGAAATAAATTAAGCTTGATTAGTGATTAATATTGATTTCTTTAGAGTTTTGATATTTTTAAGTGCGATCACGAAGGCAGTGTAATTGCTCACTCCATAGCTAGCTCATAGCTGAAGCATCAAATCCTGAGTTAATTTCCAAGCAAGAACTGAAAAGAATTAGAACTGGATCAGCTCAGCTCAGCTAAATCAGCTCAGCTCAATCAGCTCAGCTCAGCTCAGCTCAGCTCAGCTCAGCTCAGCTCAATCAGCTCAGCTCAGCTCAATCAGCTCAGCTCAGCTCAATCAGCTCAGCTCAGCTCAGCTCAGCTCGCTCAGCTCAGCTCAGCTCAGCTCAAGCTCATTCAGCTCAGCTCAGCTCAAGCTCATTCAGCTCAGCTCAGACAGCAGCTCAGCTCAATGCATTACTGAGCCGGCTCAGCTCACAGCTCAACAATTTGGCAAAATGTTGAGCCGGCTCATGAGCTGAGCTGATTTTTGAGCCGGCTCAACTGAGCTGATCACAAGTCTGCCTATGGTGAAGGGAAAACTTCACGCCCAGCAGACGTCTTAACAGTGCTGCCAAATCGTGTTTGGTGGGGGTCGGACCGGACCGCGGCGGGAGCTCGCTCGTCCTTCAATGCGCCAAAGACACGGACGCAGTCGTGGTGCACGGTCATGTCACCTAAACCACGCCAGCCCAGCTCCTTCAGAATTGGCGAGACATGGTCACGCGTACGTGCCCCCGACACTACCTGGACGGGGGATTCCGGTTGAAGCGCAGTCACGTGACCTGCGATATCTCGGTGCGCTCTAAGCGGAAGGGGTGTGCCCTTTAGGTTCGTTAAAGGGACTATCCCACCTTTAACATGGGGTTTGAGTTGAGATAGCCAAGTTTGCGGCGAGGTTCAGAAACCACTATCTATCTAGGTTGCAACCCCCACGGCCTCTTGGTGTTGAAGAAATTCGTTCCCTTCATTTGAAAATGGGCCTTGTACAAGGCCCTATCTTCAACATGGAGCGACCGTTAGTGTGACGTCACCTCGTTTAGTCATTCTGATTTAAATGGGTTTGTTCGTTGAAATATCGCTTAAAACTTGGTCTGAACTTTGTTGTGGTACCTACAGAGTAAAAAGAATCAGCTTTATGACAGTAATGTGGCCTGGGGAAGGAGGTAATTTTGGGCTGTGACGTCACATATTTGAAAGTTTGTGTTTGGAATATGGGAAGCCTAAGATGTTTAATGAAAAATAAATGCCAGAACCGTGTTCCTGGTCATCCAATCTATAAAGTCGGGCACAATTTAACTGGTTTTAACAACATTTTAGAAGGTGGGATAGCATGGGTGTAACTTTGTATACTTTCGAGGTCCCATGTGGGACCCCAATGCGAACATTTGGGACCCCAATTGTCATTTTGGGACCCCAATAGTGGAGGCCCCCGAGACGCATCAGCTTCTTTGCAAACGGAGGTCCGATATTCATATAAAAGGTTCTCTGTTTAAATAGGAGGCCCCTTGGATAAATCGGAGGCCCTGTTGGACAAATAGGAGGCCCCCTGAACAAGTAGGAGGCCCCCTGAACAAGTAGGAGGCCCCCTGAACAAGTAGGAGGCCCCCGGAAAACAGGAAGTCCCCTGGAGAAATAGGAGGCTCTCTGGACAAGTAGGAGGCCTCCTGGACAAATAGGAGGCCCTAGACAAATAAGAGGCCCCTAGACAAATAGTAAGCCCCATGGACAAGTAGGAGGCCCTCTGTACAAATAGGAGGCCCCCCTGCAAAAATAGGAGGCCCCCTGGACAAATAGGAGGTCCTAGACCTAGACAAACAGGAGGCCCCTTTCACAAAAGGAGGCCCCTGGACAAATAGGAGGCCCCATGGACAAGTAGGAGGCCCTCTGTACAAATAGGAGGCCCCTGCAAAAATAGGAGGCCCCCTGGACAAATAGAAGGTCCTAGACCTAGACAAAAAGGAGGCCCCTTTCACAAAAGGAGGCCCCCTGGACAAATAGGAGGCCCCTTTCACAAAAGGAGGCCCCTGGACAATTAAGAGGCCCCCTGAACAAGGAGGCCCCCTGGATAAAGAGGAAGCCCCCTAAAAATAGGAGCCCTCTGGATAAATAGGAGGCCGCTTGGAAAATAAGAGGCTACTTTAACCAATAGGAGGCCCCTTGGACAAATAGGAGTCCCCCTGAACATGTAGGAGGCACGCTGGACAAATAGGAGGCCTCTTGGGCAAAGAGGCCCCCTAGAAAAATAACAGGTCCCTTGGACAAATAGGAGGCCCCCTGGACAAATAGGGGACCTCTTGAACAAATAGGAGGCTCCATGGACAAGTAGGAGCTAGAGGCTCTCTGTTCGAATAGGAGGCCCCCTGGACAAATAGAAGGCTCCCTTAACAAAAAGGAGTCCCTTAAAAAAAAGGAGGCCCCGGGACAAGTAGGAGACCCTTGGACAAATAGGAGGCCCCTGCACAAATATGAGACTCCTAGTCGAATAAAAGACCCCTGGATAAATAGGAGGCCCCTGGACAAATAGGAGGCCCCTGAACACGTAGGAGGCCCCCTAGATAAAGAGGAGGCCCCCTGGAAAATAGAAGCCCCCTGGATAAATAGGGGACCTTCTGGAGAAACAGGAGGCCTCCTGGACAAATAGGAGGTCCCATAGACGAATAGGAGGCCGCTTGGACAAATAGGAGGCGCCGTTAACCAATAGGAGGCCCCCTAGACAAACAGGAGGCCCTCTGTAACAGTAGGAGGCTCTCTGTACGTACAAGAGACCGGCGCTCGACCTGTAGAAGCTTAGCCGTATGTACGCTAGGAGGCTCTCTGTGCAAGTAGTCGAAGTAGGAGGCTCTCTGTACTGTACCTACAATTACAAATAAGAGGCCCCCTGGGTAACTTAGATGCAACACAAATCGGAGGTCACCTATAAAAAAGCGGGACTCTGTTGGAATACCTGATTTAATAAATTATTTTCCTGATATTCAAATTACTTAGGTAATCCTCGTCCGCACATGGGGGGGGGGCAGTGGTTGCCACACCCCCCACCCCGACCTAGGTAGTTTTTTCTGCTCTGCACTAAACATTTTGATTGCTAGAAGTCGGATATTTCGTATAGCTGCTGCTCTATCCTTTTTTAGCGTCCACTGAAAATTTCAAGTTTCTGTGGTTTTTGGTTTCGGAGATATGACCTTATTCTTCAGGTAATGTCATAACCCAAATGACAAATACCCAATATCTTGCGTTGGCGTTGGGTCTTGTGAGCTTTTGACACCTTGATTTCGGCCTTTTTTGTCAGTCTTACCTCCCACCTATCATGGAACATGTTGTTCAATGATGTAGAGATGCCAGGGTCAGGGTCAAGGTCAACCTAGGTCGTCTAAAAATATTGCGTTTTAGGCAAGCTGAATTTACTTTCGTGAAGTTTCTTTGACTGTATTTTTGGCAAAAGCTTCTCAGTTCATGATCTCATGTAATATGGACACATTCACAGTCGGTGCACACATCAGTATACTCGTACACACAGACACACACAGACATACAAACACATGTCATTGACCTTGAGCTAACTTGACCTGAAATGACCACAGCCAGCAAAAACCTAGTCGGATAGTGTGACAAAGAGGTTCTAGCTGGCTTGGCACCACAATACGGCAGCGTCATCGGTACATGATGAGCAGCGCACGTGATATTCCAACGGGCAACGGTGACCCCAAACAGCAACATTCTTTAGTTTGACCTGACCTGGAAGGTCAATGACTGACCTGATGAGGTAAAATTGGTATCATTGGATTCGTCACTTCCCAAAGAATCTGTTGCTCTTGACCGCAAGGCTTAAAATCTTGTAAGAAAAAATTGTGGTGATGTCGAATAAGATACCTACACAAGGAGCGGGCCAACCCATCATATACCGATGACGCTGCCGTATTAGTGCCAAGCGAGCTAGAACAGCTCTTTGTCACACTATCCGACTAATTTGCTGGCTGTGGTCATTTCACGTCAAGTTAGGTCAAGGTCAATGATATGTGTTTGTATGTCTGTGTATGTCTGTGTATGTACTGATGTGTGCACAGATCGGTTTGTGTGTCCCTATTACACTTGATCATGAAGTGAGAAGCTTTTACTAAACATACAGTCAAAGAAACTTCACGAAAAGTAAATTCCTGAAGCGCAATAATTTTAGATGACCTAGGTTGACCTTGACCCTGACTCTGACATCTGTACATCGCAGAACAACATGTTCAATGATAGGTGGGAGGTAAGACTGGCAAAAAAAAAGCCGAAATCAGCGTGTCAAAAGCTCACAAGGCCCATAGCCATCGCAAGATATTGGGTATTCGTCATTTAGGACATGACATGACCTGAAGAACAAGGTCATATCTCCAAACCCAAATGCCGCAGAAGCTTGAAATTTTCAATGGACGCTGAGAAAAGATAGAAAAGCAGCTATACAAAGAAAATCAGGTTTCTAGCTTTAAAAATGTTAAGTGTAGAGCAGAAAAACTAACTTGGGGGTGGCGACCCTCCCCCCAGGTGCCGGCGAAGGTTAACCCTCACACTTTCTGGGGTCGGCTTACGGCTAGATTCCTTGCGCAATGCTGTGCCGTTAATTTTTTTTCTATTATAAAGGCATTGTGTTTTAATGTCAAAAGTGAAAAAGCCAGAAATTTTCGTCGATTTCGGATGCCGCGGGGGATATTTACATACAATGTCACCCTGCTGGCCTGGATCCACCAGTAGGGTCAGGTGACCTACCATTTCTTTATCGATATTAAAAAAAAATCATGGCATCAGAGCTGTGACGAAAAATAAGTGGCCTAAATCCGATGAGAAAACTGGATTTGGGGGTACCCCATGTTTGGCTTCTGAGCCTCTGGTCCCCCAATGAAAATTTCTTAGAGGAGGCCCTGGCGTGGCTCGTAAATTACCGCTTCCGCAATTGGAGGCCCCTAATTGCTTGGAGGCCCCCACTAAATGGAGGCCCCCTTGGACGTTTGGGACCCCAATGGTGATGTCAAAGTTTCACCCATGTGGGATAGTCCCTTTAACTTTTGAGCCTATTTATTTGTGTCGTAACGATTGCAAATAATTTCAATCGTCGATGGACAGAGAATTGAAAAAGCATTACGAATATGTATATTTTGACTGGAAAATAGGTACGTCAATGGCAGCCTGCAGCCTATTTGGCACGGGAAGCTTTTTTCCGGAATTGTCAGTACTAATTGCGCAAAACTACGCCTAAACTGGAAAAGATGGTTCAGGTAACAGCGCAGTGTGTTTATACATACGGTTTCTTCAAGCGCACTGCACTCATTTCGGATCAAGTACGCCCTGAATGGATATTTCTTTTTTTTTTTACCTATACCATTTTCTTTAACCTTCCAACGAAGCTGCCATATGAAGCACTTTCCCAGTATCGTTGCATGCAGGCCTGTAGATCATAATGGATAGGTACATTATTGTAAATTCCACATATTTTACTACGCATATAATTATAATTTCCTAGAAAAAGAATCGTGATATCCCCTTCCGAAAACGAAAATTCATCGTTTTTTCCACTTATTCTGCCTCCGATTCCATTTCACTGGCCTTCTCAGGCTTGAAATATTTTACTACGCATATAATTATAAGTTCCTAGAAAAAGAATCGTGATATCCCCTTCCGAAAACGAAAATTCATCGTTTTTTTCCACTTATTCTGCCTCCGATTCCATTTCACTGGCCTTCTCAGGCTTGAAACGGGACCTCTTAGACTGGAACACGGGCCCTCTCCAGCTTGAAACGGGCCGTGCTTTCCAGCTCAGGGGCGTCATCGACGTTGTGTTCGGAGGGGTCGCGACCCTGCATTTCTTATGAAACCAGAGCAGTCGGACCCCACACTTTGAGCACTGGTACTTATCTATGAAAATAAATTACCTATTTCTTATGTAAATCTAGTGCTCACCCCCAAAAATAGTGGGTAAAATCAGGAGCTTTTTGGGCTTTTGTGGGATTTACTTTGACTGACCGTCTGGCCTGGCCCCCTCACTCGAAAAATATGTGGCTCTAATTGGGCCCACCTTTTGTGACGGGCTGCGGCCGCCAGTGATGGCGCCAGGCCAGGCCATCTGTGCTCATGGCATAGCAGCACCTCTGGCAAGAGTTCCCTCCATGGCAGGAATAGGCCCGGAACAGGGGCAGGGCCGGCGCCACAGGGGGGGGGGCAGCTGCCCCCCCCCCCCCAGCTGCCAGCCGGGCCCTTTAACCCTATTCCTGGCGGCCTCCGCCGGGACAAGAAACTGGCCCCCTGAGATCTCGAGAACGAAGCAAGATAGCGACAAACGGTAAACGGCATCGGATACGCACGGTCAAGATCTACAATTTTTACTAAGGTCATTTTCAGGTCAGGTCAAAGATGACGTCACAGGGGTCGAAAAAGTCAAAATGGCGGCGCTAGATATGGAGAGAGTTTTTCTCGAATAACTTTCGAATTAGTCAAGATAGGAACAAACTAAGGGCATCATCGTGATCCTCTCGTCAATCCGCATCGAATGATATATATGTTGACCTCGCAAGGTCAAGGTCAAAGGTTGACCTCAGGTCACGTGACCTCGAGGTCATCATGTATATCATTCGATGCGTCTTGACGAGCTGAACACAATGAGACCATCCACGCGTCTGTATCTTGTTCCTGTACGGAGTTATTGGCCAAAAACCTTTGGTGACCTTTGATGACGTCACATGACCTCACAGCTGCCCAACAGCAAAACAGACCTCAAGGTAGTGAAGGTTGATCGTATATGAAGTCATGTATGGTATATGGGACCATTCCGACCCGTTTTAGTGGTAAAAACGAGTTGATTTTTCCCCCATTGACTTATAATGGGGAGGTCGCGAAACTGACCTGACCTTAGGTCACCGATATCAAAATTCCGAGATATACAAATTGCACATACTGGTACCCTAACTAAAGCCTGAAGAGAAGAAATTGATCGGTCAAAAACTCTAGCTCTGGCGTGATTGCAAACTTTTCTGAGGTAGGGTCACCAAACCGCCTCTGGTGACCTGACCTGAGGTCAGATCAACTCAAAATTTTCAGACATGTTGCGTAGAAGCCTTTTAGGAAAAGTCAGAAAATTTGAGCTTCCTAGCTCAACGCGTTTGGGAGAAATAACCAAAAAACCTCAGGGGGGGGGCTCCTGAGGCCCCCCCGCCAGGAATAGGGTTAAAAAAATGCAGGAACGTGCATTTGGAGGCAAGAGGTACCTAATGGCCAATTTATGCACCTGAATTCGATCGGAGACCACTTGTCGGTCGGAGGGCCCTGGTCAGTGCTCAGCTAGAGGGCCCTGGTCGGCTAGAGGGCCCTTTTCAGTCACAGGGCCTTGGTTGACCAGATGGCCCTGGTCAATCAGAGGGCCCTGCTATGTCAGAGGGTCCTGGTCGGCCAAAGCACAGAGGACCCTGGTCGGTCAGAGCTCAGAAGGCCTTGGTCGGCCAGAAGGCCCTGGTCGGCCAGATGGCCCTGGCCCTTGTCCGTCAGAGGGCCCTGGTCGGTCAGAGGGCCCTGGTCCGCCAGAGGGCCCCGAACCCGGTCGATTAGAGGGTCCTGGTCGGTCAGAAGGCCCTGGTCGGTCAGAGGGCCACAATCGGTCACGGGTCCTTGGTCGGCCAAAAGGCCTTTGTCCGTCAGAGGGTCCTGGTCAGTCAGAGGGCCCTGATCGGCCAGAAGGTCGGTCAGAGGGCCCTGGTCCGCCAGAGGGCCCCGGACCCGGTCAATTAGAGAGTCCTGGTCGGCCAGAGGGCCATGGTCGGTCAGAGGGCCCTGTTTGGCCACAAGGTCCTGGTCGGTCAGAGAGGGCCCTGGTATGTCAGTCGGCCTTGGTCGGTCAGAGTTTCCTGGACGGTCAGTCGGCCTTGGTCGGTCAGAGGGCCCTGGTCAGCCAAAAGACCCTGGTCTGTCAGGGGTCCTGGACGGTCAGAGGGTCCTGGTCGGCCAGTTCCGCGCCTCTTCAGCAAAAAACAGGCGGACGGACGCGACCAAAACGGTGCAAAAGATGAAGCAGGCTGTGCAGTATGGCTGTGATGAGACGACAGACACCGAAGAATCTGAGCCTCGTCCAGCTGCTGTGGCCTTCAGCTCAGAAGAGGTGGCAGTCTTGGAGGAGCAAGTGCGCAAGATGATCAGTGATGGTACGTTTGTGTCTAGCAGGCTGGCACTTACTATGTCAAGGAACAGCCCTTTGTTTGACTCACGATCACCTAAGTGCGTCGAGAACAAACTTAGGGCAATGCTGCAGAGTGCTCGTGAGAAGGGGCGGTGGGACCGGTATGCTGATGAGAGGGGAGGACGGTCGCGCAGGCGGTAGTTTCACGGACAGCCGTGTGGTAATCGCTCTGTTGTGAGGGGTGCCCCCGCAATTGTCAACCGTTACAGCGTTTTTTTTCTTTCAAGTTCTGCTGCGACAGTCGTATGGCAATCGTTCTGTCAGTTGTGATGTGTACCTTGTCCCCGCAATCGGCAACCGTTCACAGCGTTTTTTTTTTCAAGTTCTGCTGCGACAGTCGTATGGCAATCGTTCTGTCAGTTTTGAGGTGTACCTTGTCCCCGCAATCGGCAACCGTTCACAGCGTTTTTTTTCAAGTTCTGCTGCGACAGTCGTATGGCAATCGTTCTGTCAGTTGTGAGGTGTACCTTGTCCCCGCAATCGGCAACCGTTCACAGCGTTTTTTTTTCAAGTTCTGCTGCGACAGTCGTATGGCAATCGTTCTGTCAGTTGTGAGGTGTACCTTGTCCCCGCAATCGGCAACCGTTCACAGCGTTTTTTTTCAAGTTCTGCTGCGCAGTGTAAAATTTTTCCGGTATTAGCCTGGAAAATCACAGTTAATGAAATCTGCTAATTTTTCATCCTGGCTCATAATTTTCATCTTTCAACACAAATGCACCAAATCCTTATTCAAATCGGTTAAAATGTCCCAAAATAATGTTAGAAGGTTAAAAACTGCACCTATCATGAAAACCACAAAAAATATACATGATAAATTATACGCACCTTCCTTTCCAATCAGCAATGATGGTAATGACACATGGAAATATCTCAGCACAGTGTATGTATCATGCGCTTCATGATTGCCTCGATTAAAAAAAGAAACAGAACAATAAAAAGGTGTAGGTAAGTGCAGATAAATACACTCGATAATACAATTTTATCAATCAAATAATGTCTAAAAATTAAAATTAAATTAATTTATTGCTTTTGTATAAACATTCCCTGAATAATTGCATTAAACTAGTTCTACAACTGAATGATGAAATTAGGATGAAAAAGCATTAAAAAGGCCAGGCTGAGGATGAAATTTTCCAGGTAACCGCGGGGATCTCTCACGCCTTCATGAAGTTTCCAAATCATCTGCTGTTTGGATTAGCAAGTTAAATGGATCGTTCTCCATGTTTGCTGAAGATATAATCGAAAAATATTGAATATTAGGGAAATTATAGAGTGTAATTTCCTGTTTTCTTACAGAGTGTCCGAGGATGAAAAATTCTTCGATTTTTAGTCACCAGTCGAGAATGCTTGTAGGGAGTCTAGTCAATATTTTTATGACTGTAATGCATTTTTTAGAAGATAAGACACTGGACTTCGTTATAAGATACATACAAACTCTTAGATTGCTGTGTATATAAAAATATTGCCTTTCGAAAATGAACAAAAATTTCATCCTCGGACTGGTGTCCAGGCTGCAACATGGACGCAAGCTATCTCATGATTTGATGAAAGATATGGCAAATACTATACATATGTGACAGCCTCGATCATTTTTGAACTGTGTGGTGCAAGTTTCTTCCGATTTGATGCCATGTAGGCTGGGTAATGTCTCGAGGGAAATTGCACCTCTTACGGTGTCGGGGGCCGGGTTCGGTTTAATGCAACGCAATTATTTAGTAGCCGCATTTGCTGGCGCCAGCGTGACAAACTACGGCGCAAACAACGCGTCGCGTGCCTTCCGTTTTCAGAGGGTAATGATCAGGATATATATAAGCAACGTAATGATAATGCGTCGCTGGGTAGCTCTCTGAAACCTGGTAGGTATTTTTATTTTCAGGATTATTTTACTTTAACATTGTGAAGAAGTTTTTCACCTTCAACTCGAGCACTATCCTCTCTGATCAGAGAAGATGGTGCTGATTGTTGCCCATAACTTGTGAATAATGACCATAGGTCCATACTGATACGATGAAATTTTAGCCCATTTGCTTATATTTTCAACGTGTGCCCATCTAAAACAATGTTTCTGCATTTATTTGATGAGTCTGTCCTGATAAGCATCTTTTCAAAAAACTGTCCCCATTTCTGCTTGTACCTGGATACCTTCTTACCCAATGACTCTGATATGATGATATCAGACATGCAGTCTTGTCAAACCATGTGCTAGGTAGCTAATTTTGAGAATGAATTGACTGCAGGAATATTCATAAATATGTCACTTACTGTAGATCATTCTTATTACCTATGAATAAGACAGCAACTTGAACTACATATCTAGCTGATCAAAAAGGTGGATGAATGACCTCGGCTTGGATGGTGCACTGAACCACCAACCATGGTGAAGATTTCCATAGTATCTGTTCAAACATTAGTAAAAATGTATAGTATAGGTGCTTTTCCATGTGAAATATCATTGTTTGTCATTTGCAAACATCAAAAAGCTAATAAAATGCTGATTTTCCTGTTATTAGTTAATTTAATCTATTTTCAATAATGACACGAGTAGGTTTTGGTTGTAGATGTATGTTGTAGGTGTATTTTTGGTAAGTTGAGGTTAGGTTCTGTTAGTTTAGGCTTGGTTTGGTTAGGCTATGTTTTGTCCGAGCTGTTGGTGCCTATACTTATCAGTGTTCATAATTTGGTTTAGGTGTGAACTTTCTGGCTATTTTAGGTGGTTATTGATGGTAATAGCTTTGGTTAACATTAATCAATAGACATAACTAATCTAGCCACAGTGGAAATGTTAGGTACCAGCTATTGGAAATTTCAACCCCAACCATGCCTTTCTCTTAACAAATGAGTTATTGTTTGTATTTCAACAGCAGCAGTGGAAGTAAGAAGGCAATAATTGTATTACCGCTCCAACATCATGCTATGATCTGTCTGTGGCTATGATTTATATCACAACTTGTAGGTAACAGATAATGCAACTCAACACTATTTTTCAAACAATTTTCCAAACCAAACCATGGTGCATGTCACTGCAAAGGTACTTCTGAAGTAGAATGAAATTATTGTGAATGAGAAATTGAAGGTGACACTATTTCCTTTTTAATTGGTTCAGCTGGAGATGAAAGCTTCTGGAGTTGGAGTCTGCACCTTTGTGTACTCAGTGCCAAAGTTGGCTGACCTTTGGTATAGAAATGCTGACAATAATTAAAAATTATAATTTATATTTAGTGAACAGCTCAACTGTTGTATTGACATTGGCTGAATGTGCCTCATTTTTATTGGACATCTTCCTTGCCTTGTTTTTTTTTATAACTTTGTTGGAAGACTGTTGCAAACTGTTTCAAATATGTTTTCCAGAGTTCAGACACCAGATTTTCAAAAGCTGACTTCCATGCCTTATTATGCTCTGACATAATGCAGAACAATCAAAATGTAGAATAGATATAAAGTTAATATTGTCCAAGTTCATTGTATGTAAGTCAGTTGGTGCCTGTGCTGATGACATAGTCAATTGCTAACTCATGCTTTGTTTGCTTTGTTTCCCTCCCTCATGCTTTGTTTTCCTTCCTTTTCCAAAGGTTGGTTCTGAGCTCACCTAAGGACATATCCTGGCTCATCCTGCAATCATCATCGACCAGCATTCATCTATTTCACCATCATGAGCTGCTCCGACTCCTGGTCCTGAGTTGTTTCATCTCCTGTGCTGCTCTGGAGCTCATCGGTCACCTGTTTTGTTTCATTGCCAACTTGACTGCAGTGGACTTTTGGGCTTAACACATCTATCTGTGCGATTTTTTTTTATATTATAGTAGTTGACATCGTTATGGTAGGTGAGTTGTTATGGAAACTTGTTTGTAGAGTACTGTCAGTTTTTTTTTCTAAAAAAAAGTGTGTTAACATGCGTAGAATTGGTTCAGGTGGTGTGCTCAAATGCTATGTGTGTGATGGCAATATTAGAAAAAGTAACGCTAAAAGACACGGACGCACTATTCATAACCTTGACGGACTTGCACTGAAAAAAATTTACGAAAACATGTGAACGTGAGACCTGGAGACAAAGACGGGAGTTGCGGAATGGACCAGGTAGTGAGACTGACAGCGAGGGCGAGAGAACTGGACCAGGAGGGGTGGGCCAGGAGGCCGGAGGAGACGGACAGGTCACAGTGAGGTATATCAAGATGATCCCCTCCCCGGTGGTCATGGACCAGGTAGTGAGACTGACAGCGAGGACGATGGAACTGGAGCAGGAGGGGTGGCCGAGGGGACCGGAGGAGACGGACAGGACAGTGAGGTAGATCAATATGATCCCCTCCCCGGGGGTCATGGACCGGTTACTGAGACTTGTGACAGCGAGGGAAGGGGAGCATCGACAGCAGCACTGGTTCGACAGATTGACGGACTGAAGAGATCTGTGGACGAGCTCCGCTCAGTTGTACAGACTTTGATTTCGGACGAACGACCGAGGGGCGCGACGGGGACGGAGGAGCCTGAGACCGACGGTGACAGCGGGGGAAGGGGAGAATCGACAGCACTGTTTGGAGAGATGGGCGAGCTGAAGAGATCTGTGGACGAGCTCCGTTCAGTTGTACAGACTTTGGTTTCGGACGCACGACCGAGTGGCGCGACGGAGACGGAGGAGCCTGAGGAAGCAGACACGGACGGTGGCGGGAAATTCGATTGGCTCAGACTCGAGAAATCGGACTCTGGAGAGCGCGCGAGGTGCGACACGTGCGCCAAGTTTGGTAAGAGGGGAGGTGGGAAGAAATCCGAACTGTGGGTATCGACGCCGGTGAGCCTGGGACGACACAGACGACAAAAACTGACAACCCACGAGAACTCGGACCGACATAGACAGGCAGCTGAGCTACAGCGAGTGACAAAAAACGTACCGACCATAGACAAAGCGACCTCGAACATGACGGCAAAAGCAAACGACATGACTGCTAAAAACATGACGATCGTGTACAACGGAGTTTTGCGAGCACATTCATACGCGGACCACTCTCACCAACATCTCCTTCTCGACTCACTCGGAATCAACATCGGAAACCAACACCAGACCGGACGCGCCGCTGCACAATCAGTAGACGTCATCTATGACACTTTCAGAGACGAGGTTTCGCGGCACCTCAAGACTCCGAACCCGGCGACAGGACGACCGAGACACATCCATCTGACAATGGACAAGTTTACGGAGGGTGGCAACCAGCGACAGGCAGTGAACTTGCGGACCCTGGACACAGACGGCTCACCAGTGGTGGTGCACGGCACCACTGGTGTGATTCGACAGCACGACGACCCTGTGCCCGACTATACTGCGACTCAGACTCGGACAGGACCAACAACAGACAGACATTAAGCTGACGGCCGAGGTGTTACTTGTCATGTTGTCGAC
Organism: Amphibalanus amphitrite; assembly: GCF_019059575.1. Lineage (NCBI taxonomy): Eukaryota > Metazoa > Arthropoda > Thecostraca > Balanomorpha > Balanidae > Amphibalanus > Amphibalanus amphitrite. The sequence goes on along the minus strand of NW_024882412.1, from coordinate 42,385 downwards.
TGCCTGACTAAAGACCTTGGACTGACAGAAGACGAACTGAAAACGCAGGTCACATCTTCGTCATCAGACTGTGAGGCCGTGTACTCTGGTTCCAAAAACGGATTCCGACGGATCTGGCGCGAGAAATTCAACAAAGGACATGTACATCTGGACGACCGTGACCACCGGCTGGAGACGCTGCTGTCCAAGGTAAAACCGTAAAGGGAGACGGATCATGGCTGGACGAGTACCTGGAGCAGCTCCACCAGGTGATCACTCTGTTCCAGAGCTCGGGCCTCCTGAAGAGGCAGCTACGGAAGGCCTCGGCTCAACTCGACCAGGTAAGTCAGTCCCTCCAGCGCCTGGTTGAGACCCGGTTTGTAGAGTATCTGGTGCTCGCAATCTCCAAGGTCCTCCACAACAGGGCTGCCATGGTGAACGTCCTCCAGGATATGCTGGCCCAAGGGACCCTTTTCAGCGGTCTCGCCTTTCGTGCCTTGCGGACGCTGGAAAGCAAAGAGTTCCTCCTGTCGTCTCTGGTGCTGGTCGACATCATGTCTCCAGCTGTAACCTTGAGCAAGGCTGGCCAGGCGGCCGTCTACACGGTCTTCCAGGACCAACGTGCCGTGGAGAAGTATGTCGCTGCGATCAGAACCATGGCCGATGGCTCGTTCACGAGTGAGCTGGAGAGAGAGGGGAGCGACGTGACAGCAGGCACCTTCCGTGGGACGGAAGTTCGGTTCCCTGAGCGGTACCAACTCAGACGGCCAAGGGGTGACGGGGATGACGGTGGACGACCAGGCGAGACGGGCGACAGGACAGTGACACTGACAGACGCGATCCACCGTCGACGTGATCTGGCGACAAGAATTCTGGAACGGACTGACGACTACCTGGACTCGACTGACTTCGAAAAAACTCATCTCTCACGTATTCGACTTCGAAAAGATCATGACGCACGACTCGGACTCAGACTACGGTGAGTCTGAGCTGGCCGGTCTAGTCGACCAGCTCACGGCAGGCTCTCTGGCGCTGCCGGCCAGTCCGTGCTCGGACGAGTGCCTGGGGGCGCGCTGTGACTGTCTGACAGCGCAGTATCGGACGTTTAAACAGCGTGTCGTGGAGAGGTCAGCTGAGCCCGAGCTGCACGCGGTGTGGCTGCCAGCTGACCCCTCCAGTGGAGTCCGAACCTGGCGCCCTGAAAACGTGCTGCGCAGTTTTCAGAACGTCAGGTTGGGACTCCACAAGGACATCCCCGATCTGGTGGAGGTCGCTGAGATCTGCCTAATCATATCGCGATCTCAATCAGACACGGAGCGTGTTGGTAAGACAGCGAAACGCGTTAGTGAGGGCCGCTTTGAGGGGAAGTTCAACATCTCAAAAGACGACGACAAGGACCGAGCAAAGAAGGAGGTCTTCCTCGCAGAGAACAGTGTTCCCCTGAGGTTCTTCCCCTCAAAGACGGTGGCAGAGAAGTGGACTGTGAACCACCGACCCTGCCTGAAACGAACCGTGACTGACCAACAATCATTGACTGTACAAAGACTAAACCGAATGCCGAAGAAACTGAAGTTCATGTTTACGGAGTGACTCATTCCTCGGATCCGTCGCAATTTTAGTTTGATGTAGAAGTGCTCACGTTTTGTCTTTTGTTGTCTCTTGTTGACAATGGTCGCATCAGGGCCGGAACAGTTTGTTAACTTCACCTTCCGGTCGGTTCATTATGAAGCTTCAGTTCAGTTTAACCCTATTCCTGGCGGGCTCCGCCGGGACAAGAAACTGGCGGGGGGGGGGGGGCCGATTCGGCCCCCCCCCCCCTGAGATCTCGAGAACGAAGCAAGATAGCGACAAGCGGTAAACGGCATCGGATACGCACGGCCAAGATCTACAATTTTTACTAAGGTCATTTTCAGGTCAGGTCAAAGATGACGTCACAGGGGTCGAAAAAGTCAAAATGGCGGCGCTAGATATGGAGAGAGTTTTTCTCGAATAACTTTCGAATTAGTCAAGATAGGAACAAACTAAGGGCATCATCGTGATCCTCTCGTCAATCCGCATCGAATGATATATATGTTGACCTCGAAAGGTCAAGGTCAAAGGTTGACCTCAGGTCACGTGACCTCGGGGTCATCATGTATATCATTCGATGCGTCTTGACGAGCTGAACACAATGAGACCATCCACGCGTCTGTATCTTGTTCCTGTACGGAGTTATTGGCCAAAGACCTTTGGTGACCTTTGATGACGTCACATGACCTCACAGCTGCCCAACAGCAAAACAGACCTCAAGGTAGTGAAGATTGATCGTATATGAAGTCATGTATGGTATATGGGGCCATTCCGACCCGTTTTAGTGGTAAAAACAGGGAGTTGATTTTTCCCCCATTGACTTATAATGGGGAGGTCGCGAAATTGACCTGACCTTAGGTCACCGATATCAAAATTCCGAGATATACAAATTGCACATACTGGTACCCTAACTAAACCCTGAAGAGAAGAAATTGATCGGTCAAAAACTCTAGCTCTGGCGTGATTGCAAACTTTTCTGAGGTAGGGTCACCAAACCGCCTCTGGTGACCTGACCTGAGGTCAGATCAACTCAAAATTTTCAGACATGTTGCGTAGAAGCCTTTTAGGAAAAGTCAGAAAATTTGAGCTTCCTAGCTCAACGCGTTTGGGAGAAATAACCAAAAAACCTCAGGGGGGGGCTCCTGAGGCCCCCCCCCGCCAGGAATAGGGTTAATACCCTATTATCTAAGCATAGGACGCCACGGTTCAAAGTTAACAAACTGTTCCGGCCCTGGATCGCATGTTTATCATCCACTAGTCTAGTGAAGTGACTGTGTTACGCATTTGCTGTTTGCAGCAAAAGTCAAGATGTCGACAAGGTCCGAGCTGTAATGCTGCAGTTCTTAACGAGCGGGTGACGGACAATGGGAGTCACGATCTGCAGTGCCGAGTAGGGGAGTACGGACTGGAGCAGGAGACTGGCAGACTTGTTAACGACTCTGAGTTGATTCGTGAATCGACTCAGAATCAAACCGTTTTTCGATGAGTCATGAGTTGATTCGAATCACTTCATCGAGGAATTTGATGAGTCATGAGTTGATTCGAATCAATTAAATTTAACATCATGAGTCATTTGATGAATCGATTCAAATTTTCAGACTCAAACAAAGAATCGACTAAAAAAAAATGAGTCGTTTACAAGTCACCATCAACACCCTAATAATCAATGTTAGATCACCCCCTCAGCTTTAGCCATCACTTAACTCCATATTTCAGACTTACAAGAGCCTCAGAGGCTCAGGCACAGGCTCCTAATGAGCCAAAAGCATTTGGCAGTTGGTAGGTACTTAGTCTTACCAAACCAAGTGCCTGCTACACTACCTAGGTACCTACATTTTACATGTCAGAAGTCAGAATTGACACCTGCGGCCGGCCCCCGCCGAAGTTAGTTGGTAGCACTGCTGCTCCACGGCGTACATTTCCTACCAGCCCATAGGGTTTACATGTTAAATGGCCTGTTTTCGGCGAGCGATACCTCGGTCAACCTTTGAAGGAATCAATGGTTCTTAGTCTCAAATGATAGATCAATGAATTTTCTTTCGACAATTCCTCTACCATTTTTCACGAAACCCAGCCGATCTTCTACGGCGTACAGGGTAAAGATTTCTCTGCACGCCAGCACGCGAGATCCGCCTCTCCGATCGTGGGCGCGCGGTCCTCGGTAGCGCAGTCGGTAGCGTATCGCGCTACGGATCCGAGGGTCGTGAGTTCGAAGCCTGGGAGCGCCGTGTGATTTCGGCTAGAATTGAATGATGTAGAATCTTGAATGTTTGCGTAATCAATTATTAATAGCTAATTGAATGTATCTGCGCACTAATCGGCTCCTAAAACCTGTTATTTAAGAAATTCAGGAAATGAATGTCACGTGCGCGTCACGACTGCCAACCATAAGCGCTACCATATTCTAGTTTGAACTAACTTTTTGCTAGTCCCGACCACATATAGTAGGTTTTCTAGTAGTTATACTAGAAATTTCTACCAAAGTTCGTCCTACCCTTCACTCAATATACCCTGCCTGCGTCTGCCTCCCCTTCTCCCAGTCCCAATTTGGTCCCAATAATCAATCAACAGCATAAGAGTTTGAGCGTCTATAGAGTCAAATACGCCCAACCTACCTATAGCCTATAAACTACCTATAGGCTATGCTATAATATAAATAAACTCACCTATAAACCGCAAAATTGCGATGCTCAACTGCCAATAAACCACAAAATGCACATTTTCCCATGAAATAGAAGTTTAAAAAGAAACTTGTTTTATGACATCATAGAATCTTCAGAATAATGTAAAGGAGCGGCTTTGAAATATTTCCTCAGCGATCTCCATTCGCCTAAAATATGTAAAATACTATGAGTGACGTCATGAATTCGAGAATAGAATGTGAAAGTCATAGTATGTTTTAAGAAAACTACATTAATGGCGCAGTTGATAACTTTCACGTCTGAATCTCGATAAATATGAAGTCAACGAGTAATTTTGTTGAAAAATAGAAATATACGATGACAAATAAAAAATTGAAAATATTTTTTATTTGATGCATAGGAAGAAAGAAAAACAGTAAATTACGATTAAATTACGAAACTGGGGGTGCAGAGCCAACTTAGAGCAAAAATTGGTGGATAATGGTAAACAAAAAATTAAATAACGTAAATTTGGCCTCTTTCGAAAAAAAACGTAGATCAAATCCGAGGACTTTTCATATTTTTAAGTGGAATATTCATTTTTGAATTCACTATGAGCCACATCCTGGACAAGGCTTGAGCACCCCCGAGTTAAAAAGAGCATCCCCAATTTTGAAATAGTTCCTACATCCCTGCGCCTGAAATCAAACCATCATATATCGTGCGTGATCTCAACATCCTTTCGCCACTTATATTTTAGTAGTGCAATCTCCTAAGACCCAAAGCCCAAAGGCGCCTTGGTGACAAATCATGGCGCGTGCGCGATAAAGCAAGCATGGGATCCTAATTCTTTATACTTGACAAATTGGCCGGATGACGTTCCCAGTAAACATGCCGACGTCGGCCCGACGTCGGCCGACGTCGGGGTGACGTCGGCAACTCGGCATCAGCATGCCGACGTCGGCCCGACGTCGGTCCAACCTCGGCACGACGTCGGCTGGATGTCGTATATGCCCGCATGTTCCGACGTCCAGCCGAGGTCCAGCCGACGTCGGACCGAGATCAATTGCTGAGGTCCAGCCGACGTCGGGCCGACGTCGGGGCGACGTCGGACCGACATCGGCCGCTGTTTTGACCGTTAAAATAATATAAAATACATGTTTCATGACTCATGTTTCATAAAGAGCTTCTGTATTCAAAATATCCTCAGGAAACTCAAATCTTCCTCCACGACGCAACCCCCTAATCCGGACTGCACGGGAAACTTTATCCCATTTGAGATTGCCCGTAAGCCGAGCTCGCCCGTAGCCGGGTGCGGTGAGTGCTTGGGGGCTCCTCGGCCTATCCTTTGGTCAGGCTCAGCCCCGGCAACTCACCAGGGCCGGGCCCAGTTCATATAGAAAGGCCAGTCGGCAAGTGTCACTTTGCCAAAGTGCCACTTATCAAAGGGACACTTTGGGAAACGTTGGTGCAGGTGTGTAAGAGTGGCTATATGAATCCATTGTGGGGTCGCCCTTTCCAATAAGTGTCACGTAACAGCAATGGGACCAGGGACTCTATATGAACTGGACCCAGGGTGCTCGCCAAGAAGACCAATGTCTACATCCTATGATCCTTCCGGCTTTGAAATGGTCTTGTCAGACCGAAAGGGCATAACCCAACAAAACAAACCAAACTCGTTAGCTGGCTGCGTGGTGTAGTGGTTAGCGCACTACCCTCGCGTTCAAATGACACGGAGTTCGAATCCCATCGCCGGCCGATGCTTTTGGCGTGTTGTCCCAGTAAACATGCCGACGTCGGCGACTGGGGGCTCGAATCCCGCCGTCGGTTGATATTTTTGGCGCGTTGTCCCAATAAACATGCCGACGTCGGCCCCGTCGGTCCAACGACAAACGATCTCGTCAACCTCGGCAAACGATCTCGGCCCGACGTCGGCTCGACGTCGGCTGGACTTCGGCTGGACGTCGGAACATGCGGGCATATCCGACGTCCAGCCGATGTCGGGCCGAGGTGGAACCGACGTTGGGCCGACGTCGTCATGTTTACTGGGTTGCCCGAATTGCACCAATGACAATTTATTTTTACCAAAAGAGCCACTTGGTCAGTGCTCCGGTGCTCCTGATATCGATTAATATTCAATGACGTCATTTTTAATCTAAAATTGTAACTAACAATATTTTTTTTATATTCCTTCATTTTAATCTCCACGTTGAGCCAACATAAATGGTAAGTGACGGATGGGCTCTATCTAGCTGGCAGCCAGTTGGCACTGCTAAACTAGGTGCCGTTTGGAGAATGTATATTGTATACCTACATTAAAGGAAGGGTGCCACCTTTTGGACACAACGCAGTTTTTACAAGATTAGCCTCACATGAACCTAAAAACCGGCTTCACTTACCTATGCTCGAGACGGTCAGCATTGAATCCGCACGTGAAGTTATCATTTGCGAGTTTTGCTGCCAGCATTCGGGCAGGCAAAAATCTTCAGCACTATTTCCTCGTCGTGTTAAGGGTATTTTATAAAACATGAAATCATCAAAGGTATGTATAAAAGTTATACTTTTGAAGCATGTTTTATCATTTTGAAAGGGTATATTTTTTCTTTATGGTATACACTTAAGTTTTAAAATTTTAATTGGGAAGTTTTTCTAGTAAGTTGCTTGAAGGGTGAAGGGTTCCATAGATCTCTTAAGCATTGTAAAGGAAAAACCTTTACTCGACTTATTTGATGTTCTTTAACTGTTGGCAAATATGGCCAACGGTTACCTACTTGGTTACCTACAACTTAGTTCAAATCATGTTATCTTCTTCCTTTTTATTTGTTCATCTTTTTGTCTCAGTTGCGCCATCAATGCAAATGGCAGAATGATATGTTGCCATGACAACAGGATATGCCAGCCGTCCTAGCTGCCACATCAAACGACCTTGAGTTGTAGTGGTGATATAAATAACCATAAATAACGATCTTTTTTTTTTGGCCAATGTATTAAATGCAATGTTTCGGTTTTTTGTATATTGTGGACGCGCTAACCACGTCTAAAAATTCAAATAAGTAAAATAGATTCATAGAACAAAAATTTCGGAAGGTGGCACCCCTCCTTTAACTACTTTCAATGACTCTCAACTCAAGATCATATCTGATTCTGAGGCCTGAGCCACTCATGCAAGGCCATGGCCTCCTCGTGGCCCATGGAGTCCCTGCTGATGCTGAATGTTTAACAGGTGGGATTAATCCTATTTTTGAGGTTGTACTGTTTGAATAATTTTATCTGATAAGTAAGAAGTAGTAACATTTGTCTCATTATCATGTACAAAAAGTTTGATTAAAAAAAAACATGAATGCCTCTCGGAACTTGTGCTTTTGAATTTTCAAATAAGACTTTCTAGGTAATAATAAGAGATAGGTTACTATGCTACTCCTTAGTCCTTACTTGTCTCTCCGAGTTACTTACAAATTTATCTGACATTGCACTGTTGACTGTTGAGTGTTGAAGAGAGGTAGGTGTAAGGTAGGTACCTATGTACCTAGTCCTACTAGGTAGCTGCTTGAATCTTTGGTCAAGGCTACTATGCCGCTTAATACAATTGTGGTATGCGGCATATTCATTTTATCATAGCTTTGAGTCAAATAATCAACAAATGCCTATAGTGAGTCATGGGCTGAATGAAAAAAGTTCAATAAAAATGTCGTGTGAGTCATGAGTTGATTTGAATCGATTCATCAAAATGTGTGAGTCATGAGTTGATTCGAATCATTCCGTTGGCTAGTTGCTCGAGTCATGAGTTGATTGGAATCATTTTATTGAGGAACTTGATGAGTCATGAGTTGATTCGAATCAATTAAATTTAACATCATGAGTCGTTTGATGAATCGATTCAAATTTCCAGACTCAAACAAAGAATCGACTAAAAAAATTGAGTCGTTTACAAGTTTGGAGACTGGAGAGCACCGTTAGGTGCAGTGCCTAGCAGGAGAGCACCGTCAGGTGCCGTGTCGAGCACCAGAGTGCGTCGGACAGGAGCAGGAGAGCACCGTCAGGTGCCATGTCGAGCACCAGAGTGCGCCGGACGGAGCAGGAGAGCACCGTCAGGTGCCGTGTCGAGCACCAGAGTGCGTCGTTCAGGAGCAGGAGAGCACCGTCAGGTGCCGTGTCGAGCACCAGAGTGCGTCGGACAGGAGCAGGAGAGCACCGTCAGGTGCCGTGTCGAGCACCAGAGTGCGTCGGCCAGAAGCAGGAGAGCACCGTCAGGTGCCGTGTCGAGCACCAGAGTGCGTCGGCCAGAAGCAGGAGAGCACCGTCAGGTGCCGTGTCGAGCACCAGAGTGCGTCGGACAGGAGTAGGAGAGCACCGTCAGGTGCCGTGTCGAGCACCAGAGTGCGCCGGACAGGAGCAGGAGAGCACCGTCAGATGCCGTGTCGAGCACCAGAGTGCGCCGGACAGGAGCAGTAGAGCACCGTCAGGTGCCGTGTCGAGCACCAGAGTGCGTCAGACAGGAGCAGGAGAGCACCGTCAGGTGCCGTGTCGAGCACCAGAGTGCGTCGGCCAGGAGCAGGAGAGCACCGTCAGGTGCCGTGTCGAGCACCAGAGTGCGTCGGACAAGAGCAGGAGAGCACCGTCAGGTGCCGTGTCGAGCACCAGAGTGCGCCGGACAGGAGCAGGAGAGCACCGTCAGGTGCCGTGTCGAGCACCAGAGTGCGTCGGACAGGAGCAGGAGAGCACCGTCAGGTGCAGCAGAGCGCCAGAGCAAGAGCACGGCTTGACTTTGAACTTGCATGAATCGAATGTGTGAAAACTGAGAGTGATTTCGAGAAGCGTAATATTCAGAGATACAGAGCTCAGCGTGCCGGATAGGAAATGACCTGCGTGTAACGTCTTAGCAGCTATGCTGTACCGCGATGCACAGCAGTTAAGTTTTCATTTGTTAGATGTCGCCAGGGTGTGCACCTAACGATAGGCGTTATCACAAGTGTATTCGCGGCCATTGGGGCGACGTAAGAAAAGAAGAAAACAACTGGCCCCAAGAACTTTAAATTATCAGTTAGCATGCACCTTTTCCTTGATATGTAGAGAATTTACCATTAATTGTTTGAGAAAATTGCATTTAAAATCTTCCATTTATGCTTTTTTCATCGTTTGCACAGTATGTTCTTTTACTAAGCTAGAAACACTAAAAAGAAATAGTTCCCGCATCATCAAGAACAATAGGGAATGCTTGAAGTGAATACAATAATCTAAACGGCTTTGTAATCCATGTGAAGACACTTCTAAAATTGCCTGTAGAAATAATAAAGGCAAAAGTTCAGCTTTTTCACAAGACGGATGGCTATAAACCTATTCAACGTGTGACGACTCAGCCGGTATTTCGTCGCCTACAGCCCAGCTTTCCCTAGTGACCGATAGTGGCGCTGCTATCGATGTCCGCCCGTGCCGCCTAACGATCAATGTTGTGCCGCAGTACGCAATATTCCGTTTCCAGACAGTTATAGATGTCGCCCCGTTTAACGCCTGAATCGCCTGATCGGTGATCTGTGGTCTTCCGCGACCGATATACCTACGTTTGTCTATAGGTGTCGCCAGTGTGTGCGCCTTATCAATGCTGTACCGCAATAATACAGACAGTTATTGTTCCTGCCAATTTATAGATATCTCTAGTGTGCGCGCCTAGACGCCTAGTTGCCCTGGTGTGTACACCATGCTTTATTTCGGGGAGATTATTTCTAACTCCTTCACAGATACGTAAACTGCCGTCCAAAGGCAAAAACGCGAAACTAACATTATTTTTCCTGTTAGTTACGCGTTTGTTTGTTTTTTTGCCTTTAGACGGCAGTAAAGTCATTCACATTTACAGCCGAGTAGGTGTGTCTGCACACGAAGCACACGGCATTAATCTCTTCATTTCAATATTTATTTTAACCCTCGCCCTGGCAGGGCATTTTTCATAACACGGCCTGGCAGGGGGGGGGGGTCGATGCGACCCCCCCCTCGCGATTGGCTCCTATGGCACCTAGAAACACCAAATTTGGTAGGTAGGTGGGCCCCCTGGAGTTCTCGCCCTTGTGCAAATTTGGTTGCTCTAGGTCAATATTTAGGGGGGTTTTGGGGGGTATAAATGTAAAAATTTCGCTAAAAACAGGTCAAAAGTTTTTCGCTTATAACTTTTGATCTAATTAAGATAGAGCAAAAAGAAAAGCACCAGTGAACTCAGCACCAGTGAACGAATGATATACTTTTTAGCTTGCTTAAGTGTACTTAAAGCTTTTCTTAAATTTTAAGTAAACTTGACTTAATAAATTAACTTCAAGTTAACCAAATTGCATCATATCGCATATCATTCGGTTCGGCTGATCACCAGGAACACAATGATACCAATTTTTAAGCTCTAGCGTCATTATGTGCCAAGTTATTGGCAAAAACGTCATTTGACCTCAGTTGACCTCATTTGACCTGACCCATGGATAAGTACACCAAACAAAGAAGCACCAAGTGACCTGCTGTTAAGTACCGTGGTTTCAAAGCACAAAAGTGATAGAACGAAGCGGATGTTAGGTCAGAGACCGTGCCTTCTTTAGGCTTGTATTCACACTGCCGTATTTGGAGTAACAGTAACAGAATCCGACCCACTGCATTCACACTGCAGCAACAGATCCGACCCGTGTCGCGCCCCTCACCAGACTGCCCCCTCCGGCCGGCGCCGACCCGCCCTGGGTCGCGGCGCCGCGCGGCAGAGGCGCGCCCAGCGGGCTGCCGGCGCGCCCAGCGGGCTGTAGGCCGCCAGTGGCGCGCTCATGCCAAATATGGGGTGGTGAACATTCACCAACACCACACACCTCCCCCCTACATAAATATCGCGACGAAAATCTACTATTCGACACCAAAGCCTCATCTTCTAATACAAAGTTGGCAAAGTTCTTAGCCTACTACAAAACAAAGCGGTCATGCCCACAGCCAACATGTGTTTCTCGAGGTAACCGCTTAATCGAGCGCCTCGGAGATCGAGTGCGTCGAACGGTTACCTCGAGAAATCCCAAATCCAGACGACACATCTCCCACAAGACATATTCACCTGTTCACGCTTACATCAATACATCCTTCAGCTTCCTCTCTACCTTTGTATATCCTTCCCTGCTCAAATGGGTGCCGTCTCTGCCGAACCAGCGACAAGCCACATCTGATTTTAGCACGTGCTGTTTCTTGCGCATGCAGGAAAGCGCTCGACCGACGTATGGGACGAACTGGTAGCCGGCCTCTTCTGCCGCGTTCTTCAGCGTCCCGTCGGCATGGAAGGCAGCCGTCTCTTCATACCTTTTCTCAGCGTCGGCCCAGAGTCTGGGCGTTGGACCTGCCAGCACGACACGTTGGTCACGCAGTTTATTGAGTACGGTGATCATCGCGTCAATCCAGTTTTCCTTTCGTGCCTCCCCCGGCCTCCCATACACATCATTTCCCCCCAGCCACACGAAAACCTTCCCCAGCCGGTAACCCTCCTTGGCTGCTTCGTGTTTCCATTCGTCCAGGTGCTGGTCGATCATCGTTCTTTCCTTTCTCCAGGTGTTGCCTCTCACCGCCAGGTTCAAAACCTCGTGCCCCTGGGGTACCGGGAGGGTTATATACACTGCGATACTGTCGCCAATTACTACGTGCAACATCTTACCATGACAGGATCTCACGCTCTCCGGGAGCACATACTCGTCGTTGGCGACAGGTACGGGGGAAGTTTCCGGCGACGGCGTCACCGGAGGAGAAGTCGCCGTTGCCGTAGCCGTCACGTCGCTCCCCTGCCCTACGAGAACGTTATTCTCGCTGAAAAAAGGATACACCTCCTCAAGCTGCTCAGTCTCTGGTATGTATAAGTTAATTACATCCTGGATATCTTCGTCGTAGATTCCTTGCCCCACCTGCTGTGCCTCTAGGAGTAGGTCGTCGATAGAGGCTTCCATCTGGCTTTCAGGCGCCGCCGGAGATCCGAGCGTCGCCTCCTCCTTCGGCAAATCGATAGGAGTGACGTTTATACTTACCGGATCCAGGGGCACTACCGATGGTTGATGTTGTTCCAGGATGGCGATGCGAGCGCTGAGATGATTCACCAGAGCCTCCAGCGTCTGGCACCTCGCCTCCAGCCCATCGATCCTCTCTGAGGTCGCCATATCTGGGAATCACACATGTGTCCTTAATAATAAAGTCCCGTTAGAACCAACCTACTTCTGCGTTCCCGCCTGAAATCTTTTAACTGGTATCACCTGCCTCCCAGATCGTGTTCTGTACAACTCGTGTTGTCCCTCCCTGTCTTTTTCATCGCTTTCCCACCAAAGCAATAGGTCTTTGAAATTCTCCCGGGCCCCGTCTCTCAGCGCTCCCTTGCTAGTCTGCTTAGGTAATTCTTCTGGCTGGTCACTTAACCCCTGATTCGGCGAAACCTTTTCCGCGTCACTCTTCACTCTTCCCTCCCTATTTGGATTTTCAGGCTCCTTTCGTGGTACGTATAGTTTTAGTCGGTTATGGTGCACGTTGCTTTCTTTTCCGTCCGGCATTCGGACCTTGTACACCACCTCTTGTCCTTGATCACCAATCGCCTTCATCACGACACCGGGTCCCTTGTAGGGCATCCCCAGCTTTCTCTTACCTCCGGCACTGGCTGCTGGGTCACTTATCCAAACTTCTTGTCCCGGCCGATAGACCAGTTCCCGCTGTGTTTCGGTGCTTCTTTCCACCATCTCCTCAGCTGCTGCCCGCTGATTTTCCCTGGCCTTTTCAAAGGCTGTGTAGAGATATCGTAGGTTGTTCTCCACGTAGCTCTTCACACTTACCACCTCTGATGTCCGTTCCATCAGGGAGTCCACGGGCAACCTGGCCTCACGCCCATGGACCAGGAAGAATGGCGTGTATCCTGTGGAGGAGTGCTTGGAGGTGTTGTATGCAAAAGTTACTGCTCCCACTCTTTCATCCCAGTCAGAGCCATTGGCTTGGATGTATTTTGCCAGCATGTCCTTAAGCGTCCTGTTGAAGCGTTCCACCATTCCATCGCTTTGCGGGTGATACGGAGTCGTTCGCGTCTTCTGAATGCCCAGCCTCTTGCATAATTCTTGGAACACAGCAGATTCAAACTGTCTCCCCTGGTCTGAGTGTAGCCGTTCCGGGACCCCCTTCTCTAAGACAAGTTTCATGAGACAATCGGCCACCGTTTCTGTGGTTTGATCCGGCATTGCGTAGACATGTACGTACTTTGAAAAGTAGTCCATGGCTACTAGTGCATACCTGTTTCCCTTCGAAGAGAGTGGCATCTCCGTGATGTCGATCGCGATTCTTTCATAGGGGCGACTCTGCACTTCAGTTTTCATGGGTGCCTGCATGTGCGGCGTCGGGCGTCGTCGTCGTTGGCACTCTATACAGCTGATACAATACTCCTGTATGTCCTTATCGGCGTCTGGCCAATAAAACCTTTCCAGCACCTTATCCCTGGTCCTTGTGTGCCCCAAATGCCCCGCCGTCGGGTCGTCATGAAGCATTTTCAGGATACTGTTGCGGTACACCCTGGGCAGAAGGATTCGAAGTCCTTCGTTTCCGTCGTGACGACGGTTGATGCCCAATACCCCGTCCTTGATGACCAGCTGGTCGAAACATCGAGCCAGCCGGCGAAGCTGCCGGTTCAGCTTCTTGAGTTGCTTCTTGGCTGGAGGCTGACCCTTCAACACCCAACTCTTCAATTCACTGAGGATCACGTCATGCCCTTGCTCTTCAGCAAGTCTCTCCAGCCCCAGGTCTTCGTCCTCAGCCTGCTTCACGAGACAGACTTCTGGGGTCGGTCTCTCTCCTTCGCTCGTCTGTTCTTCTGGCGGCGGCCCGGCTGCAGGTCTGGACATGGCGTCTGCATTCCCGTTGTTGCTGCCCTTCCTGTAACTGGCCTTAAAGTCGTATGAACTGAGCTCTACAGCCCATCTCCCCCTCCGTCCTGTTGCGTCGTTCTCAACGACGATTGACTGTGGCAAATTCTGCAGAGGTTTGTGATCAGTCAGAATCGAGAAGGGAGTCGCCACCAGGTACTGCCTGAAGTGCCTTATCGACCACACCACGGCCCAGAGCTCTTTATCATAGGTCGGCCATCTCCGCTCAGTTTTGCTTAAAACCCTGCTAGCATATGCGATGACCTTTTCCTCCCCCGTCACCGTTTCTGTGAGCACGGCTCCCACCGCCGTGTTTGATGCGTCTGTGGCCAATGTGAAGGTTCCCTGGAAGGTCGGCAGGGACAAGATCGGTGGCGACGTCAGCCTGCGCTTCAGCTCCCCGAAGCTTTCCCTCATCTCCTCCGTCCAGACCAGTGGTTCTTTCTTGTCTGCGGCTTCCCGCAGCGGCTTCACCAGATCGGAGTATCCTGGGACAAATCTTGCGTAATAGCCGCTCAGGCCCAGGAAGCTTTTGAGATCCCCAGGTCTTGAGGTAGCTGGCCACTCTCTCACCCTCGCCACGTTGGCTGGGTCTGGTTGGATGCCCTCTCTCCCGACTGTGTGCCCGAGGAAGAGCACTTTGTCTCTCGCGAGAGAGCATTTAGCCGGTTTTAGCTTCATGCCTGCCTTTCGGATCTTTCCCAGCACTTCCTCCAGAGTTTTCAGATGCGACTGCTCGGTTTTCCCGAAGACAATGATATCGTCTATGTATACCAAGCAACTCTTTGAGTCAATGCCAGCCAGCACCAGCTCCATCAGTCGCTGGAAAGTAGGTCCCGCGTTCTTCAAGCCGAATGCCATCGTTTTGAAGTGGTGGAGCCCTTTCCCTGTGCTGAAGGCGGTCTTCTCTCGGTCTTCCTCCTCCAACTCCACTTGCCAATATCCCGACGCCATGTCCAGGGTCGTGAAATAACGAGCTCCTGCCAGGCTGTCGAGGGCGTCATCGACTCGTGGTAGAGGGTGTGGCAGGCTTTGTGTCACCGAGTTCACCGCTCTGAGGTCCACACAAAATCTGTACTTGCCGTCCTTCTTCTTCGCCAGAACGATAGGCGAGCACCAGGGACTCGAGCTCTCCTCGATGATGCCGTCCCGGAGCATTTTGTTTTTCTGTTCCTCAACCTCGTCCCTCAACTTGAGTGGAATACGTCTCGGACGCTGTCGGATTGGCTGCGCGTCGCCGGTGGCGATTCGATGTTTTAGTAGCGATGTTCTTCCAATGTCACTGTCGTTCTGGCTGAAGACGTCCGTGTATTCCGTGACCAACCTCTTGAGAGCTCTTTTTCCAGCCTCTGACACAGCCGCCTGCTCGATATTGAGCTTCGCGATCATTTCTTCAGTCTGAGGTGTTGGCTGAGTTTGATGTTCGGCATCGTCTTGATCGAATACCTCATACAGCCCTTCACCGTCCTCCTGAATCGTGTAAAAAGTGCCCAGATCTGTCTGTGCGGGGATCGTGACTTCATCTGACCCCACATTAAGGACTTTCACCGGCATTGTCTCGTCTTCTGCCACCGCTGCCACCACCCTTGGCACTAGCCATTCCTGAGAACCAGTGCCCCTGGCTGGCTCCAAGACTCCCTGCCATGTCCTTCCCTTGTCTGATCGACTGCCGTCCAAAGGTTTTACTGCCACGTGTACGATCGCCTCTGACCTTGCTGGCAGCACCAGTGTTCGACATGTCATCACCCGGGAACGTCTCGGGCTGATCTCTGCATATGTTGGCAACCGTATTTCCTGATTTCTCAGTCTGAGCACGCCGGCTTCGTCATCGAGAACCGTCCCGTGCCTACAGCAAAAGTCTCTTCCCAAGACGACCTGGTACACGAGTCCCTGAACAGTTGCCATCGGCTGTACAAAATGCATTGTCTGCACTCGGAACGCCACCTCTGCCTCCCCCGTTACTGCCAGAGGCTCTCCTCCCGCCCCAGTCATGCGTGCAGGTGCTTTAGACCTGAAAGCTTTCCCTTCCAACGCCTTTAGGGCGAACTCCTCATTGATCATGGATCCGTCAGCGCCTGAATCCACCAGGGCGTGCGCGACATGTCCATTTATCTCCAGCTCGATGACTGCTGCTCTCAGTTGTGGGACCCGTTCTGTCTCTTTGGCTGGTGCCTGCCCCCTAGCACCAGCCTCTACTCGTTTCCCGGTCTCTCAGCCCCCCTTCCTCCCTGGATTCCTGCCTGGAATCCCGGCTGGGCTGGAGTCGAGGGAACTCTCCAACACTCTGCCATCCAGTGGCCATGTCTCCCACAGCCGACACAGAACGGTGCTCTTGGTGCTTGCCCCGCCGCAAAGCCTCCATCACCACTCTGTTGCTTGCTCTGTGTCCTGTTTCTGAGTTGGGGACATTGTCTTTTGAAATGGGAGGTCTCTCCGCAGTGGAAACAGCCTCTTTGAACTCTGGTGTCACGCTCCCTTGTGGCACCTTGGTTAACTCGGGACTCCAGCTGCGTGATTGCTTTTTGAATGCCCTCCAGTTGGGTTTTCATTTCGGCAATCGATGCAGCTGCCTCTTTATTAAGAGCAGCCTCGGGTGTGGGGTAGTGCCTTTGCGTTCCCTGTGCCGCCATGGCCACTCCGCTCTCAGTCTTATTCCGCATGGCCTCCAGTATGCCGGCTTTTGTCCGATAGCTTTTAGCTGCTTTGATTGCGTCCTCAAGCGACTTCACATCATCCCTCGCGACAAGCTTTTCCTGTAGTTTGCCGTCAGCGAGACCGCATATAAATTGTTTTAAACTGCTGTCCTGTTTTTGTTTTATCGTAGTCCCTGGGTACGCCTTTCCCGCCAGCTCCAGAATTCTGTCTCCAAATTCCTCAACGTTTTCCCCCGGCTTCTGAGTCGCCTGGCTCAGCTCAGCGTATGCCTGCAGTGCGATTGTCTCCTCCCCGAACCTACTCTGCAAAGCCTGTATGATGCTGTCGTAGTCTGCCAGATCCTTTTTGTCCAGCCTCGCACACACATCGAGGGCTGTACCATCCAATAGGTCTACTAGAACCGTAGCGAGTTCGTCTTCCGCGACATCGCGGAATCGTAGCTTAAAATGTGAGAGCCACTTTTCCCAGTTTTCGTGGCCACTACCCGTGAACTTTGGGCTGCTTGCTACCCGCATAGCCAGCCGTTTGGGATCCATTGTTGCCAAAGTTGTTACAGATATTGTTTGAACTTGTAATTTCTGTATGACTGATGTCAATAGTCGTGGTCAAGAAGCTTCGATGAACGAAAAGGCCTCAAAACCACAAGTATTTAACACCCCTAAGTTTGGAACTGGCTAAAATTATTTTACGATGTGGTAGCACGATTACGGACTCCCGTCTCACCACTTACACAATACTAATAAGAATCTAGGCTTGCATCGGAAACCTAATGCAAAAAAACACGAATCCCAATTGTCACTCACGTTTCAAGCCAAAACCTACCTATAACCCCCGAAGCGTTTGGTTAACACCTCTTGTAAGAGTGTCGGAACCGATCACCCTTGCGAAACTGTAAGCCTCCAATTCTAATATCTGCTATCTAAATCTGTTTCCACGTCGTTAAACGAACATGGCCTTTCACCTATGGATACCTAGCTAATAGAATTACGCATAATAATAATAATCACATGTCATAAGAGCAAGTAAGTTCTGCTTACCTTGACCGCGCCAAATGTTAGGTCAGAGACCGTGTCTTCTTTAGGCTTGTATTCACACTGCCGTATTTGGAGTAACAGTAACAGAATCCGACCCATTGCATTCACACTGCAGCAACAGATCCGACCCGTGTCGCGCCCCTCACCAGACTGCCCCCTCCGGCCGGCGCCGACCCGCCCTGGGTCGCGGCGCCGCGCGGCAGAGGCGCGCCCAGCGGGCTGCCGGCGCGCCCAGCGGGCTGTAGGCCGCCAGTGGCGCGCTCATGCCAAATATGGGGTGGTGAACATTCACCAACACCACACGGATATCTCCAGTATTTTCCGAATTTAGTATTTTCCCATAGGCTTAACATTACGACGTAATGACCTCTAACTGACCTCAGGTCAGTGACCTCAAAAAAGCCGGACTATATGTTATACAACTCGGTGAACTTAGCACATCCTGAAAGTTGACCTTAACCTAGCAAAAAGTATACCATTCGATGCACCTGAGCTAGGCGAACACAATGATGCCAAAATCGCGGCTCTGCGGCCATTTATTGCGAAGTTATTTACTAAAAACCGAACCCGTAACTTCAGTCACGTGACCTGACCTCAGACGCTACCGGTTAACCTGAGACCTTAAAATCGGGTACCAATCGCTGAGACTTGTAACGGCACACACGCTCGTTTTTTTCCGCGAGGCTCTAGCTCTATTAGAAGCGAAACGGCGTGCTGGGGTCGTATCAACCCCTCCGAAACCCATTTTGTTTGCGGGAAAATGAGGAATTTATAGAAAGAACACCTTTCTAATTTTTTGCATGTCGATTTGCAATGACATGAAGATTATTTTGAAAAAATAAAAATGTGAAAAATTTTGGTCCCAAAAGTCATTAGAGGCAAATGAAAAAAGATTAAGGTTTTTGCTCAACAATGAAATTTTTTCTTTGGAATTTTTAAATAGTAATATTAATTTTTGATTCATCGCAAGCTTAGTGTTGTTTACTTTTTGTTGGTTGCTTAACCCGTTCTTGAGTTATAGGCCATCAAACTCACCGTTACATACCGAAGTTAAAAAAATGTAATGCAATATAACTCAAAAAGTTTTTATCTGAGAAGTCTGATATTTTGCTAGGCGTCTTTGGGGCCTATGATTACCCCTAAGACCGATTTTCATTAAAATCTGAGAGATGAGGGTGACGGGCCTGGTACGATCTATCGTGGAATGCCCCAGCTGGATAATGGTTCACACCATTTACACCGTGACGTAATTCACGTTGTCATTCTTTTCATCATAGCACCCGTTAGTGTAAAAATCATCATTGCATGTTAAGATCGTTCAATTTTTTTCATCACTGACTGGTAAAAAACAAAACTTTTTTCATCTGCACAGGTAACGGTGAAGTAAAAATTTTACACTGCTGCTGCGACAGTCGTATGGCAATCGTTCTGTCAGTTGTGAGGTGTACCTTGGGTTACAGGACAATTTGCCGAACTGCATTTTGCCGAATGCTTATTCGCCGAATGTCAATATGTCGAATGCATTTTGCCGACGTGTCTCTTTGCCGACGTGTCAAAAGGGCGAAGTGCTAAAAGTCGAAATGCAATTTGCCGACATGCCTTTTTGCCGACGTGCAATAAGTCGAAAATGTCAATTTGCCGAAAAGTCAATTAGTCGAAATGTCAATTCACCGAAATGCTAATTTGCCGAAGTGCTAATTAGTCGAAATGTCAATTTGCCGAAATGTCAATTTGCCGAAAAGTCAATTAGTCGAAATGTCAATTCGCCGAAATGCTAATTAGTCGAAATGTAAATTTGCCGAAGTGTCAATTAGTCGAAATGTCAATTTACCGAAAAGTCAATTAGTCGAAATATCAATTTGCCGAAATGACAATTAGCCGAAATTAACCTAACCTAACCTAACCTAACCTAACCTAACCTGACCCGTAAGTATTAACTTTAGGACCGACTCGCTTTTCAAAGGTAAAGAAACCCACTTACATGTCACCAAAGTATAAGAAAAACATAACCAAACCTTACCTAGCCTGACCTACTGATTTTTTCCTGCCCGTGGATAAGGAAGAAGATTCTCACATGAATAGATTGCAGACAATGACAAGTCAATTATTTTTAGGTCAATTGTGCATCAGGCTTCAGGCCTTCGGCCTGAAGCCAGATACACAACAATTTAACCCTCACCGGACCTATTGGTTTTCTACATACGAGTACGCGCCGGCCGAGGTGGTAGGTAATTGCTGAAAGGCGATTTGCCGAATGTCATTTTGCCGAATGTCATTTTGCCGATATGCTTTTTGCCGACGTGTCAAAAAGTCGAAATGCCATTTGCCGACATGCCTTTTTGCCAAAATGCCTATTTGCCGAAATGCTTATTACCTATAGTTCGTTTTTTTTCTCAAAAGGACGCTGGCTCAAAGTTCAATATCGAAGCTCTCACGTGAGTTTTGGCAGCTTCAGTGTCTGGCCCACGGTCATAGAATGTCTGGCCAAGAATTTGTTACCGAAAAAAATAATCGATTTCAAATTTTGCACGGTAAGTAGCTGGAAATTGTTTCTTAAAAATGAACATCCTATGATGATGTCACTGGTGGCAACAGGCACCCAAATGTCCGTGCAGTGGGACAAGTGTCAACAAATTTGGGTGCAGAACAGTTTTTCACTGTTGCCGAGCTTATAATCGAGTGAGCGGTTCCGTCCATGATAGTCATAAGTTACATTGAAATACATGTTCGACAGCATGACGTCACCGCTGTTCTCATATCTGGTTCCAAAACGCCCATATGGAAATTATCGGGAAGAAATCACATGTTAAAATTAGTCGACGTTCGATTTTCTCAGGTTCAGTTTTTGCTCGTTTTGCTCGCTAAAACACGTGCTTGTTCGAAAAATATACTTGGAGCCAGCGTCCTTTTGAAAAAAAAAACGAACTATATGTCGTTTCGCCCCTGGTGGAGCTGGCGCGTCGCGGAAAAAACGAGCGTGTGCGCCGTTACGAGACGCAGAGATTGATATCCGATTTTAAGGTCCTACGTCAACCGGTGACCTCTGAGGTCAGGTCAAGTGCCCCAAGGTACGGTTCAGTTTTTGGCGAATAACTTCGCCACAAAGGGCCGCAGAGCCGCGATTTTGGCAGCATCGTGTTTGCCTTGCTTAGGCGCGTCAAATGATATAATTTTTGTTTGGGTCAGGTCAACTTAGGGTGTTGACCTCTCAGGTCACGGTCAGGTCAGCACCCCCAGGTCATGAAGTTGGTGGATAGAGGTCATGTCGCATATCATTCGATTCGGCAGGTCTTCCTGAGTCCATTGGTGGCTTTCCCGACTCACTAGCTCAATTTGATCGGGAGTTATTGACGAAAAACTAATATGCCGTTGATGACGTCATGAATGACGTCACACAAGGTCAACATTGCAAAAGTTACGCATCTAACCTTGCAAGGAAGGCGTCAAATCACGATTATGTGTGCTTGAGATAGTAAGAGGTCGTTCCCGGCGCCAGAATAGCAGTTTTCATTTTCTTATTGACCTAAAATGGTGAGGTCACGAAAATGACCTGACCTCAAATAGCCTTTAGGAAAATCTGAGACATACAAGCTGTGAGACTCGTAATGCATATTAGGTCCTGCATGTTTCATTTCCCTGTGAAAGCTCCTCTGGCCGTGAGGGCGTTGCGAAGTTGCGACATCTGAAGACCGTGCAGAGGTTCACTTATGACGTCATAGGTCGGTGACCTGACCTGACTTGAAGATGCGGTTGGTGTAAAAAGATCCGGCTTGAATCAAAGGTCAGCTATGCCACGTTTCAGCTCTCTATCGCCAGCGTGTTCGGAGCTATCGCGAACAAAACCGGCACCCGCACCCCCCCCCCCCCTCAGCCGGCGAGGGTTAACCTAAAAATATTTGACTTACCTTTGCCTGTAATCTCTCCTAAATTGCCTTCGGCACTGCACTGCTCCGCCACGAGCAATTTGATTACGGAGCGAGCGAAGCGAGCGTAGTCTTTCCTTAGATTAACGGAAATTTCTGAGTATGAGCGGCCGGCCGGCCGGCCGGCCGTGGTCACGCTTTTGCGAGGCTTATATCTCAGCAACCACTTGACCGATTTACACGCGGTAATTTTTGTAGGGTAGCTTCATTCCTTCTACCAAGTATTGGACTATTCCTGATGCATGTGGGTGACCCCTTATGCACGTGCCACGTGCAAAACGAAGAGGTGTCCGTTTTGTAATTGTTGCAATATCTCGGTAACTACTTGGCCGATTGCGCTGAAAGTTGGCATGGAGGTAGACACCCACTAGGCACTGCATATCCATGTGCCAGAGTTGGGGCGCTGCTGCACGTGCGCACGTGCAGGGGTCGTTTCCAGATCTCGAGAACGGCTGGACTGATGGCGCTCAAATTTGGTACACGGTTAGGGACCAGTTAGTAGGGTGTCGTGCACAAGTCAGTTGGGACCCATTTTGCACGTGCGCACGTGCAGGGTGCCGCTTCAAGATCTCGAGAACGGCTGGGCCGATTGTGCTCAAATTTGGCACATCGCTAGAGACCGGTTAGTAGGGTGCCGTGCACAAGTCAGCTGGAGGTACCCCCTCGAAATTTCGCACGTGCAAGGCTCACCCTCTCGCTCGCTCCGTTAGTCGCCCCAAAAGGCGTTATACTGGTGTTTATTTCCACATGGTATTGGTGCTTTTAAACTTGCTTGTGCCATGAATAATTATTAGTTATGAAATCAGGAGGTCAAAGGATACCTATCATTACGGAGCGAGCGAAGCGGGCGTAGTCTTTCCTTATATTAAACCACGCCCCGTTGGGCTCTGCCGAGCAACGCGCCCGGTTGGGGGGGGGCCATTTTGCCCCCCCCCCCCCCCTAAGATCTCGAGAACCACGCAACATAGCGACAAGCGGTAAACGGCGTTGGATAGCCCCAACTATTGGATAGCCCGGGGAACTACCTTGTGACCCAATTTTATTGACCTAGGTCAAACCGATGACGTCACAGGTCAGGTCAAAGGTCCAATTTTCACCGTTTACAGGCACTTCAAGAAATGCGTTGTAAAATCGATTAAAATGCATTTCATTGAAAATCATCGATGGGGAAATGTTCTTCAAACACATATTTTGCTATTTGAGGTCACTGATACCAGGTCAGGTCACAGGGGTCAGGTCACGGGGGGTCACAATATGAAAGTGTCGTGTGATACATGTTTTATGGTCCATTTTACATGACAAATGCGATTATATGGGTCAGGCAGCCTTTGGGGCCAGCTCAGATCACGTTTTGGTCAAGGTCAGGTCAAGGTCAGGTCAAGGTCAGGTCAAATTAGTTCAAATTTCAAAGTTAATATTTTTGCATAAAATGGGTATCGAATCGATGCAGCTCGTCACGGGGAGTTCAATGGTGGTCTTTGTTTTGCCGTACGTGGTCTAGAATCGCTAAAAATTGAGTTCAAAAATTTGACGTCATCATTTTTGAATAGTTTTTTCGCTATAACTTGGCCAAAAAACGAGATATCGATCTGAAATTTGGTATGTATATAGAAGAGCGCTGGGACTATTACATATATTCCGGTTTTTTCGAAATTCAGAAAATTTTTGGATTTTTTAAAAGTTTTTCTAAAAAATTCAATTTTTTGATTTTTTGGGGTCAAAAACCAAACATTTTGAAAATCCGAGATAGCAGTTTTGTAGCGCCGCTTTTTGTCTACTAGACCATATAAAGAACTTTGAAATTGCTTAATAACTGTAGATTTGGTGAGCGTTTCAAGATTGCATGTTTTTTGCTCATTTTTGCTCGAACATGACCTCAGTTTGACCTCAATAACTCCTGACCTAAGGTGACCTAAGACTTGAAATTTGGTGTGAAGGTGTCAAATTGATGCCCGGGAAGGTACTGAAAATTTGGCGGCGCTGCGCGCCGCCGTTTTCTTGCTATTCAGGAAAAACCACAGGGGGGACCAAAATGCCCCCCCCCCCAACGGGGCGAGGGTTAACGGAAATTTCTGAGTTATGAGCGGCCGGCCGGCCGGCCGTGCGGACGCTTTTGCGAGGCTTATATCTCAGCAACCACTTGACCGATTTACATGCGGTAATTTTTGTAGGGTAGCTTCATTCCTTCTACCAAGTATTGGACTACTCCCGATGCATGTGGGTGACCCCTTATGCACGTGCCACGTGCAAAACGAAGAGGTGTCAGTTTTGTAATTGTTGCAATATATCGGTAACTACTTGGCCGATTGCGCTGAAAGTTGGTATGGAGGTAGGCACCTACTAGGCACTGCATATTCATGTGCCAGAGTTGGGGTGCTGCTGCACGTGCGCACGTGCAGGGGTCGTTTCCAGATCTCGAGAACGGTTGGACCGATTGCGCTCAAATTTGGTACACAGTCAGGGACGGGTTAGTAGGGTGCCGTGCACAAGTCAGTTGGGACCCATTTTGCACGTGCGCACGTGCAGGGTGCCGCTTCCAGATCTCGAGAACGGCTGGGCAGATTGTGCCCAAATTTGGCACATCGCTAGAGACCGGTTAGTAGGGTACCGTGCACAAGTCAGTTGGAGGGACCCCCTCGCAATTTCGCACGTGCAAGGCCCACCCTCTCGCTCGCTCCGTTAGTCGCCCCAAAAGGCGTTATACTGGTGTGATTTGCTTCTTACCTGGGGATTGCACCAAAAGAAAATTGGTGATCGGTCCTAAGTAAATAAACACCACTTAACCTAACCTAACCTAACCTAGGTTTGCACATTGACATTTCGGCAAAGTTATATTTCAACTCATTGACATTTCGGCGAACTGCCAATTCGACAGATTGACATTTCGGCAAATTGACATTTCGACAAATTTACATTTCGACTAATTGACGTTTCGACTAATCGACATTTCGGCAAATCGCATTTCGGCAAATTTACATTTCGACTAATAGGCATTTCGGCAAATTGACATTTCGGCAAAAAGGCATGTCGGCAAATGGCATTTCGACTTTTAGCATTTCGACTTTTTGACACGTCGGCAAAAAGCACATCGGCAAAATGACATTCGGCGAAATGCATTCGGCAAAATGACATTCGGTAAATCGCCTTTCGGCAATTTGTCCGGACACCGTACCTTGTCCCCGCAATCGGCAACCGTTCACAGCGTTTTTTCAAAGTTCTGCTGCGACAGTCGTGTGGCAATCGTTCTGTCAGTTGTGAGGTGTACCTTGTCCCCGCAATCGGCAACCGTTCACAGCGTGTTTTCATAGTTCTGCTGCGACAGTCGTGTGGCAATCGTTCTGTTGAGTGAACTCGCGATCGTTCGCGTTCACACAGCGTTTTTCCAAAGTCGTTGGAAAATACACTGCATAAAGATGAGCACTGTATGTGTTAACGAATACCTGCTCCCAGGACAAGTATGCGATAGTAGATGACTAGGGTTACCCGCGTGCTCCGCAACGCGAAGGGGGGATTTTTTGACCCGTGGGTATTGGGTTGGTCTGTGTCGATTTGGTTGGTAGATATCCATTTCGTTCGATTGCTTTTTGACGGCCAAGCATTTTGTAAGAAAACAAAAAGATACATCGCATCGAGGTGCCCGTGTCGTATTATCATGAGTTCTACTTTAGAATGATTCGAAAACTGGCGTGAAGTCTTTTGAGGGCCATCGATGAATTTCGCTAAAAATGACAATGTAATGGTTTGGAACATTTACATTTTTAAGGATACTAGATGGCATATTTTGCGCTATAACTGTGTGTTTTGATAGATGCGTTTGATGGGGCATTAGTTTGGGTGTGGGAACTTGTGATTTTTATTTGTCTTATTTTGTCGGAGTTGGATGTTTGTTTGAACGGCATGGTATGCTGGTGCTGGTTGCGGGTTGTTAGAGCCTTTCTCATGGTTTGCCTTTATCGCACTCAAACCCACCCTACCCTTACCTACCCATACCCTACCTTACTAATAACCTACACATAGTTACCCTTCTCATACTCGATTAACCCTCGCCCGCACATGCCATTTTCCCATCCTAGAACGCACATGGGGGGGGGGGGTGGTTGCCACCCCCCCCCGCGCCATTTCGTTCCTGTTGGAGATAGAGCTTAGCAGTAAAGACCAAAAAGATTCTTTGGGAAGAGACGAATCCAATGATACCCAGTTTTACCTTCTCAGGTCAGTCATTGACCTTCCAGGTCAGGTCAAACTAAAAAATGTTGCTGTTTTGGGTCACCGTTGGATATCAAGTGCGCTGCTTATCAAATACCGATGACGATGCTGTTTTCTGGTGCCAAGCCAGCTAGAACCTATTTCTCACACTATCCGACCAGAATTTTGCTGCTGAGGTCATTTCAGGTCAAGTTAGGTCAAGGTCAATTATATGTGTTTGTATGTGTGTGTGTGTCTGTGTGTATACTGACGTGTGCACCGATTGTTTTTGGGTCCATATTACATGAAATCATGATCTGAGAAGCTTTTACCAAAAATGCAGTCAAAAAACTTCACAAAAAGTAAATTCAGCTTGCCTAAAACGCAATTATCTTAGATGACCTAGGTTGACCTTGACCCTGACCTTGACCCCTGTACATCGTCGAACAACATGTTCCATGATAGGTGGGAGGTAAGACTGGCAAAAAAGGCCGAAATCAGGGTGTCAAAAGCTCACAAGGCCCATGACAAACGCAAGATGTTGAGAATTGGCCATTTGGGTCATGACATGACCTGAAAAACAAGGTCATATCTCCGAAACCAAAAATCACAGAAACTTGAAATTTTCAGTGGACATCAAGAAAGGATAGACGAGCAGCTATACGAAAAATCAGCCTTCTAGCTCTAAAAATGTTGAGTGCAGAGCAGAAAGACTGCCTGGGGGGGGTGGCAACCACCCCCCCCCCCCCATGTGCGGGCGAGGGTTAAAGTAACGTACCAAATTTGAGCGCAATCGGCCCAGCCGTTCTTGAGATATAAAACTGGCCCACTGCACGTGCGCACGCGCTAGCTGAGACTCCAGATGACTTGTGCCAGCCACCTTTCTAAATTGTCCCCAACAGTGAACAAAATTTGAGCGAAATCGGCCCAGCCGTTCTTGAGATGTAGAAGTGGACCCCTCACGTGCGCACGTGCAATCGGTCCACCACACCTGCGACACATGACCATGCATCGCCAGGTGAGTGCCCCCTCCACCCACAGTCCAAGTTTCAGCACAATCGGCCCAGTAGCAGCTGAGTTATTCCTAGTACAATAATGTGCTGTTTACTGGTAGGCGCTTATTTTCAGCATTTGTAATTCCCCTTTGCGGGCGGTGCATTGCAGCCCATGCTTCGATAGCTATTGTCAAAAGTTGAATGACCTGCCGGCCATAAGCCATCGATCGGATTTTGTCGAAAAATACCTGTAGCGTTAACAAAACACGGTCGTATGTTTGAGTCATTTTCACAAAAGTTAATTGATTTTTCGATAATATTTTGGGTGTATATTGGTCAGAAAAGAATGCTCTTTCCGAATATGTACGTTTCATAGCGACTGATCAGCGTTTTCAACACGTTTTGATGTTGTAAAGGACAACGCGCTCCGCGCGAATCAAATTTTCCAATTAATTTTTCGTTATTAAGGAAATGGTACGGATCATCGCTTTTTATTTGTTTTTCTATCATTACACGTACATTTGCCTGCAAAATGGCACCACACCGATTTCATTCCGTCAAACCGTTTTCCAGCGGCATCTATTTTCCCGTCACAATGCACGAAATCGGTCATTTTTTGACAACCGGGGGTGCTGTCTTGCACGTGGCGCGTGCTATGCTATGAAACCATATCGATACGCTAGTTCCATCTCTCCTCTATCCATTGGTGGCAATCCCATCTCGCTGCGGTCACCCATCGCCGAGTTATAAGCCCGGGAGAGGAGCGCTGGAGGCCCGATTTTCGCCCGTTGGCGGTTTTCGCCGTCCCCGTGTTAAAGGGACCCTCCCACCTTAACATTAGATTTGAGTTGAGATAGCCAAAATGGGGTCCCTGGCTCACAATTACCGGTTTTGGCACTCACAGCATCGAGAAATGCCTTAAATCGGAAATATTGAATTTCAAAATTGCAGCATTTTGATTCAGAGGGGCTAATGCTTAGGAATACCCCTCTGAATGTGTGACGTCAGCGCAGATATCTAACGCTTTTTAAATGTTTGACTTAAACGTTTTGTAGCACGCGGTGGTATATGCTATTTGCGCGCAACATCTGCCGCAAACGCCGCACTTCTAAAATAAAGTCGCTAGAAACAGCGGAGATCCCAAAAAAGTAAACAAAAGTAAAAGTCTAATATCTTGAAAACCGGTGAATATTTTTCGGTGAAATATGGTAGATATTCGTTTTCGCTCTTTCTGAACCGAGCGACATCATTTTTATGCCAATTCATAAACTTTTTTGAAGGTGGGAGGGTCCCTTTAAGCCTATGGGAGCACCCTTTTGCACGTGCCGACGGCGCACCCCTGGACCGATCCGTCCCAAATTTTAATACAGAGGTCACATCAACCCATCGATTCGGCATGCCAAATTTCACGTCGCTACGCGGCGCCTTTCAGGCGCAATAAGACACATAAGGCATGACAGTCGCAGGCATGGAGATTGGACGGACGACTTATAATTCATAATATAGACTGTTGCTAATCATGCAAAAATGAAGAGTGAATATCGGACAGAATTGAATGCTCTATCCAATGGTACCATATTCAATTGCCAAAGGTATCAGGTTATGCAGCAAACCCCGTGTGATTAATAAAATGGCACAAAATTGACAAACACCATTTTCTCCTGTGATTTGCACCACCTTGATTTGGATCAATCAGCTTTTCACAATTTTTACATGAGAGGCGGTACCTTTCTCTTGCAGCATATTTACGTCTGGACAACGAGTTGCGTTGGAGAGGCCGGAAATAGTGGCCATTTCAGGACCGCAAGAATGGACCGTCATTGGAATGATTCTTTTTTAAACCGTGCACTGTTTTCGGCCTGAATTTTATAGTTACTACAAAATATTTTCTAATTACGTTTCCACCAAGAATGAATGCCATCAGGGCTAAATTTTTACTACTATTGCATTTTGTCAAGAAGCATATAGTGCTGTTATATTGCAGTTTTAGCGCGTTTGTTACAAAATATGAAGCGAATAAGTGGCCTTGGAATAAGCGTCAGTGTGCCAGAAGTTAACTTGAGGGCTAATTGCTCTTGTCCATCCACTAAAATTTATTAAATATTTTGCTTTGTGCATTCCAAAAGGAGAGGGAACTATTTCATTTGTGCCTTCATGTCAGAATTGAAGGTGGATCATTAAATTTTCAACGCAGTTTACAAACAAGCATTTGGTCTTTCTCGTATATAAGCAGTGGCTAAGAAAAGGTTGATCAATCCTGAAGTTCAGTCATCGTACCTCAACTTGGTAGCAAGATCCCCCAAGGACAGAGGATATATTGTATACCTACATGTCCTGTAAACCAAAACAAACAAGCATTTGGTCTTTCTCGTATATAAGCAGTGGCTGAGAAAAGGTTGATCAATCCTGAAGTTCAGTCATTCAACTTGGCAGCAAGATCCGGCAAGGACAGAGGATATATTGTATACCTGTTCTGTTGATCAAAACATTTTTGTGCCTGCAAAGGCTTAAGTTATCTGTGGTGTGTTCGGAGTTAGGCTATATGGCAGTTTTTGTTGTATGTTTATGTGGAGATTGAATATAACTGTGACCCTGTGCTTGTTTGTATACTTACTTCAAACAGGGAACAGCACATTCACATAACATACTCACCTAGCACCTAACTCATAAGCTGTAATCTGTACTTACCTTACCTTACCTTACGGTATACGGGTTGTGGGAGGCCAATTTGGCCTGTGGGGCCCGGTCTCAGCGAGCTCCCAGTGCTTATCGACAGTCAGCCTCAGGTTGGGTAAGATCGGGTTCAGGTGGGAAGGCTTTGCATGATGTCAGCCCAGTGGGCATCCAGCCTGGTCTTGAATTGGTTGACTGATGTAGCTGATACGACCGCTTGCGGGAGAGCATTCCATGGGTTAATAACACGTGTGCTAAAAGAGTGTCTCCGGATGAACGTCGTGGCCCGCGGTTTCGCTAGTTTCCACTCATGGCCTCTTGTTCTTCCTGAAGTTGATCTGGTGAGCAGCTTCTCGGTGGGGACCGCCATGCCACCATGCAGAATCTGATAGACGGCTATCATATCACCCCGTTGACGTCTGTAGTATAGCGAAGGGAGCTTCAGCGCGCGCAACCTCTCTGGATACGACAGGTGTCGGACAGTTTGTACCAGGCGAGTAGCTGTACTTGTTCATGTCTAGAGCATTAACAAAGCACTAAAGTAGCTTAGTAATCATTTCCCACATTTTCTGAGCATCTAACATGACATACAGCAGTGCAGAGCAGCTTCAGAGAAGAAACACTTTAAATGCACAGACTCACACCAGCCACCCAATGAGTCAGTTCCTCAGATGACTGTTTCCCTGGATGCTTGGCAATATGTGAGCTAACTTTTGGCAAGTTGAAGGTTAGCAGGTAAGATTGAGTTAGGGTGAGTACCTACCTATAACTGGGTGCTACTGCTATGCAGGTCTTGGGTAGGCTGCAAATATGTGTGATGATTGAGGTTAGGTCAGCTGTCAAGTTGTCAGGTATACTCATTGCTCAGGTCAGGTCACATTTTTATGGACACTTGGCAAATTAAAAAACTAACAATCTTCTAATCTAAGCTAACCTGACTTAACATACACAACTACTGACTATAGGAACTAAGCACCTACCTACTTGTGCCTACAGCTCATACCATGTCAAAGTAGAGTTCCTTGGTGGAAGATTACCCTCAGTACTTTTTATCCCAGCCCTGTGAAGAAAACTAATACTTCTAAGCTCTGAGTCACTGCTGGCCATCCACAGGAAGAAACGCTGAGACTGAGAGCTTTGCCATTGTATATTGGACCAATAATCACTATCACGAATGACTATGAACACATTATATGATCACATCGTTGCATGGATTGTCACATTGACAATTCTACTACAATCCTTTTTTCAAGAAATACAGTGATGATTAACATCAAAATCAACATAAAGTGGATTTAAAGATCCAAGCTTTCTCCTCCAGTAGCAATGGAATGATCGCACGTTTCAACTTTCATTTGCCAGACACTGAGTACCTGATGCACATTACAATCTGCATAGCATCTAAGCATGGTAAAACTGCCCAAGTCCATTCATTCTAGATTTTTAACTTGATAGTTAGCACTAATTTATCTTGCTGTTGTAAGTTATCATTCAATATTCATACCAATACATCAATATGCACTCATCAGTCAACATTTTCTGGCATGATCCTGCTCAGCGTGCTCTTCAGTATTGCTCCAAGGTCTGCAATATTGATATTATAGCTTTTTTGGCCAATAAGCTCTTTTAATTTTACTTTTTCTTGCTTATAAATGAGCCCGATCAACTTGCGGTTATCAACCAAAATTTCATAGCTTGTTCAACTTGATATTGATATTGCTCAGGAGTCAGGACCTCTGTCAGGCTCCTGGATACTTCGGATTGTTTTCAGTCAACATGCTTCTTAAATATGATATAAGTCAATCTTAAGGGATTCAAAACCTGATACCTGATACCTGATACCTGATCCAAAACATCCAACGAAACGACGTACAAGAGTAAGAAAACCACCAGATAAACTTAAAAATGGCCTTGGAACAGAGCGTGGTGCTCTCCCACTGCTCTCCATTTGTTTGTTTACAATGATTGTAGTGCTGATGCATTTTTAGGACTCTGAACGTCAGCTTATAAAAAATGAAACGTTTTTACAAAAGTTGTAAGGCAAGTAATATTTATCTGAAAGAACTAAAATATTCAAAAGCTAAACACTATGAAATACATGAATCGGAAAGAAAAAGTAACCCAAAAATCCAGCCTAATCACCGGCTCCTAAAACTGCAACAAAATCATCACTTTTCCCCGCAACTCGTTGTCCAGACGTAAATATGCTCTCTTGCAAATAGGCATTGATTCAACTCGCTCCATTTAACGGTCACCTAAAAACAAAATGGGGAATATTTGTTTCTGGTCCCTAAAAAGCTGTTTCTGGCACCTAATTGCTGATCAGCCCCAAAATGCTTATTCGACCCTAATATCTGAATCTGGCACCTAAATGCTTCCACACAGCCTAAAGTTGCCAGATCGTCTAGTTGAACTCCGTATTTGCTTTTTGCTGATTCAGCACCAAAACCAAAACATCCAGCACCTATTTTATTCCACGTTTGCTTACCTAATTCGCGTAATCTTCCTGATTTTATGTATCCTAACAACATGAACGTTGCATTCGGTGATGTCAAGTGCCATTTTCGCCAGTGGAGATAATGATTAATGCCATTTCTAGCCAAAAGAAAATCACTAGCCAGCTATGGTGCAGCATAGCAAGACGCTCCTATACCAGCCCGCTATGTAGAGAAGAGACTAGAGATTATTGCACCCTCAGCCATTTTAACGTGAAAAGTTTGGATCCGTCACTTCCAGCCAGGCTCTCAGGTCATAAACTGGAGTAAAGCAAAATGTCAACTCTGAACAGACATGCCACGCAACCGGCCCTCTTTTCAATATTATTAGCTTTCTGCAATCATCGTCTGACTCCATCTCGATCAAATGCAGCATCCGGTTTCTACAGGGGCGTTTGACTGACCGGCCACACAATAACCAAAAACAAAATCAAAGCTTCATGCACATGACATAAGTAAGAAACGGATGAAAAAGGCACAAGCACGGCACAACTCTGCGCGGCTAACAACGGACAATGTCCCACGCAAGATCCCGAGTTTCTTCAGCGGCCTTGAACGGAATGAAAACATTACATTTCTTTTTTGGAGCTATTTGATGACGTCAAAAAATGCAATACCCGTTTTAATGGTCAAAATCGAGACAATTACTCACAAAAATGTTTCCCTTTAAGCATTACAAATAAATACTTTTAAATATTTAAATGACATTGTTTTTTTCAAACAAATCAATATTATTTGCTTACTTAAACGTCATATACAATGCTGAGATCACTACGGGGCTGTCTTAGAGTGTAGCTGCACTGGCAACCTTTAGGCTAGACTCCAGGGGTCATTATACCAGAACAACATGATTCTACCAGCCAGTAGTTCATTTTTCTACTAGATTGGTGCTACGCTCAGCATTTAGGTGCCAGATTCAGAAAAAAAGAGTAAGGCGTACCGATGAATAGGTGCCAGAGACAGCTAATTAAGGTCATTTTCCATGATTGGTGCTGGTATCCACCAAATAGGTGCTGAGGACCAATTTTGGGGCGAGTCAGCTTTTAGGTGCCAGAAATAGCTTTTCTGGGACGCAATTAAATGGCGTCCAAACAAAATTAATTCCAAAATCCCTCAAAAACTGCAATTTTTCAAATAAAAGTGCCCTCTCCGGTGCACGTGGCACGTGCCATCCTCTGCATCGTACACCATTCGACAGCCCGCTCAATTATCTACACGATGCTGTTTTTCCCGTGCCGGTCGGACCCTTGGTCACCAAGATATTGCGCCGGGACCGGACCCGTGTCGGCCAAAATTAGCCGTTTTCGCCCTGTTTCGCACGCCGATTTATACATGTAAAGTCTATGACGCGAATTTGCATTTTTTGAGCACGTGCCACGCGCTCCTTATCAATCCGATCGAGCTGAGACCCCTCAAAGGCACGTCGCGCATCCTTGATCTATAAGTTGTGCAAATTTCACCGGGCTAGGTGCAACGGTCTGGCCTGTAGTCCACGCAAAGCACGACCAAGTCGGGACCTCGGTAACGGACAGACGCACCCTCCTCAAATAGTAATATAGAGTATAAGTACTTGGTAATTGTCAGAGTACTTGGTACTTGGAACTTGGCAGGGCATAAGATTTGGAATCGATTAGTGTTGGTCCCGTGTAAATCGGACTTTTGTGTCCCCGCCCGCTGCTTGCAAACTCAGGCCAGCCTCCAATGACGTCACTCGAGGCCGCTGGACAAACCGCCCATGGAGATTCGTGGCGTTACGCTGTGCAGCAATTAAAACAAACCAAAGAGTCAATATGCGCTGAAAATAAGCCTAACTCGCTACTTTATCTTTCTCAATTCAAGAAAACATAAGCTGGTACCACAGGCCCACAGCACTCTTGCCAATCGCACACAAATCTTAAAAACCTTGTCCTAACCACCTGTCTAGTACTCGCGCCACTTACTGCTAAGTAGGTACCTAACCATGATGAGAAATGAATTCAGATTCCATTCGGCTTATTTCAGCACAATTTCTTCGTCTTTGTTGTCTTCGTCTTCGTCTTCGTCTTCGGCTTCGGCTTCGGCTCGTCTCGTCTCGTCTCGGATTTCTACAATTATATTTATATAAATTTATGCGTATATATAGACAATTTTGAGCTTACCCCGAAAAAATGATGTAGGTATCCATTTAAAAGCATTTCAGAAAAATACGCTTCTCAGTTTGGAATGTTTTATTACCAAGCTCAATTTAGCATCATTTTATGATAATATTTTCAAAAATCTTGCCCACATACCTTTCTATATCCACGTGCAACAATATTTGAAAACTTGGGAACACCGGCGCTTGATTTTCTACTTAAATACTAAAACTGCGACGTTGGAGCCAGTCATCATCGGAGCCAAATATCAACTGTCATAGTAAAAAGAGGACAAACGCCATACTTGAAAGTTAAATAATTAATTAAAGCAAAATATAATCTACATTTCATCTCCTTACCGCACGAAAATCTTGAAAACTTTATCCTATCCACAGTGTACGGATCTTCTATTTATTTCCTTTCCGAGATCAACATTGCACAAACAACCGCGTCGCCATGACAACCATATCAAAGTGATAATTTTATTGCACGAAAAAGCCATACCCAATTATTCAAACTTGATAATTAAATTACAGAAATGTTTTCAACTACATTTAACATTTTTTTTTACTTTGAAAAGTATTAATTTCGCTCTTTATAAGTCTCGTCCCCTTCATGACGGCCAATCAGCGCGCTTGGACGAATGACGTCACATGTGCAGCCCGCCTATGCCGGCGGGGCGCTTTGGCTGTGGCGACACCAGTGGCGGTACACGACTCTCTTACCAATGAATTTCTGTCAATTTCAACGAACCGATTTTCACGAAAACTATCCCACAGCATTCACGACACTCACTTTTACGTCGTCGATTACTTTTCTGGACACTTGCACTTGATTTTCTATTTATTTGGCAATTTTCAAAATCGCGTATCTTCCGCTGGATTCGCCGGCCGCGCGAATCATAGATATCTTATATACATATATAAGATCTCTATGATCTACATAGAGATCTTATATACATATACATATGTATATAAGAGCTCTATGGTGCCAATCACATCGAAATGCTTACTTTACTGCACAAATCGGCCTGGCCCGGTAATTTAAACTTGCTTATTTAATTAGAGGAATGTTTCAAACTACATTTAACGTGGTTGCAAGCGTGAAAAGTATTAATTTCGTTCACATCTAGTGCCGTTGGCTATAATGGCGGCCGTTTCAGACGCGTATGGCCGGCGCGGAGCGGGGATCTAGTCACAACTAACGGCCTTGGGATGAATTCTGGTATGGATTTTGCTAAATTGAAAAGTATCATGTATCGCGTTATTTCTTCTTTACAGATGTTTTAGAATTAATTTGTTGATTTGAATTAAAGAGTTCAGCTAGGCAAAATATCTGTATTTATCGTACTTTTTTCGCAACCTAGTATATACCAACGTTAGTAGCTACCAAATCGAGAGAGGGGGAGAAGAGGGACATTTGAAATTTTCGTTTTTTCGACGGTGGCAAACAACTTGTAAAAATCGCCTCGTTTGATTCCATCACATCGGACATGGTCATACGGCTTTATTTCAGCCACACTCGTTTCTACTAACCTGCGTACGTCTGGTCGTTTCTGCGCCGCTGATGGTGCCCCAGAAGATTCTCCTCGTGCCGTAGGACGTCTGTCACGGTAATGCTGAGTGAATGTGTTGGTGCGGTCCTATCTCGCAGGCCCCATGAGAAAAAGCTCGCTTGAAAAACTGAACGCTTCAAAAAACCCGCAATCCTACTCAAATAGTATTTAGAGAAATATAGTCTGAGATTCTCGTTCCGAAAGTCATCAAATCCACGGCAAATAGTTGTTGAACAAGCGGCTGCGCCACTTGCTTTGCTGCGTGGTAGGAAAAAATTGCGGCACCAGCCAATTTGCTTTCGAATGGTGTTCGTTTCAAATCGATATGTTGGCTAGAAGCATAGATATGGACGGAAATGTGAAGAGAAAAAAAGAGCTGTTCTGGGGGCTTTGTTGGATGAAATTTGGCTGATACGGGGTCAAGATGGGCCAAAGGGGTCAGCCCCGGTCACTTTAGGTCAGGCCAGGTCACATAGGTCGCCTCTCGTCCGATCGGATCAGCCCGGGCCACTGTTCTACTTTTGCCTCCACCACTACCCCTACCCCTACCCCTACCACTACTCCTACCTCTACCACTACCCCTACCACTACCCCTACTACTACCCCTACCCCTACCACTACATCTACCACTACCACTACCACTACCCCTACCACTACCACTACTACTACCCATACTCCTAACCCTACCACTACCCCTACCACTACCCTACCACTACCCCTACTACTACCCCTACCCCTACCCCTACCCCTAACCCCCTACCAACACCGCCGGGTCATGTCAGGTCACAGAATAATTGGATCCAATCAGTACTTAAATATCAGACTTAAAGTGTTCCCAGCCCTGCCCCTATTCGTGCCATTCCATTACGCTTAATCGTATTTGTCGGAAATGGCGCTTTGTGGCATATGTGGCGCATTGCGACAAACGCGGCGCATCTGAACCTGTTGGCTGAGCATGTATCCTGGCAACAAATTGTACCCTTATCGGACCATATTTGACAAAACTGTGCGATTTGCGGCAAAAATGACGCCTTGTCACCAATGTGACGCATTGCGGCAAACACGGTGCATTTTTATACTTGGTTACCTTTCACGGTGCATTTTTATAATCTATACATTATCTCGCCACTTTTCATTCAAATTAAAAACTTGCCCATCCGCCAATGCGAGGCACCCGCCACCGATCGGCATGCATTTAGTCCACAAAGTTTGTCGACCCCGGCTCTCAATGAAGATCTACGAACCGATCAAAATTTCATTGGCGTTCTTCCAGCGCGCCCCACGCGCGAACCGTGCACCCCAGCGAGCCGAAACCTAGAAAAGGCGCTGACCCGCTCTGTCACCTATAAGGTGTGCAACTTTCAACTTCCTACGACATACCGTCTGCCCTGTAGGCGAGGTTAATTGAACCCACTACACGATGTGCGGACACACAGACTCACAGACGGATTCTGTTTGAATAGTAAGTAAGATTTGCTTTCGAATGGTATTCGTTTCAAATCGATGTGTTGGCTAGAAGCATAGATATGGACGGAAATGTGAAGAGAATTAAAAAAGAGCTGTTCTGGGGGCTTTGTTGGATGAAATTTGGCTGATACGGGGTCAAGACGGGTCAAAGGGGTCAGCCCCGGTCACTTTGGGTCAGGCCAGGTCACATAGGTCACCTCTCGTCCGATGGGATCAGCCCGGGCCACTGTTCTACTTTTGCCTCCACCACTACCCCTACCCCTACCACTACCCCTACCACTACCCCTACCACTACTCCTACCACTACCCCTACCACTACATCTACCGCTACCCCTACCACTACCACTACTACTACCCATACTCCTACCCCTACCACTACCCCTACCACTACCCCTACTACTACCCCTACCACTACCCCTACCACTACCCCTACTACTACCCCTTCTACTACCCCTACTACTACCCCTACTACTACCCCTACTAATACCCCTACCCTACCCCTACTACTACCCCTACCCCTACTACTACCACTACCCCTACCACTACCACTAACCCTACCACTACCACTACCCCTACCACTACCACTACCACTACACCTACCACTGCCTTCTACCACTACCACTACCACTATCCGTACAACTACCACTACCTATCACTGGGTCATGTCAGGTCACGGAATAATTGGATCCAATAAGTACTAAGACAAAAATCCGACTTTAAAAGTGCTTCTAGCCCTGCTCCAATTCCTGCTATTACATAACCCTTAATCGTATTTGTCGGAAATGGCGCATTGTGACAAATGTGGCGCATAGCGGCAAACGCGGCACATCTGTACCTGTTGTTTGAGCATGCACCCTAGCACCAAATTGTACCCTTATCGGGCCATATTTTACAAAACTGTGCGAGCTGCGGCAAAAATGGCGCCTTGTGACCAATGTGACGCATTGCGGCAAACGCGGTGCATTTTTATACTTGTATCATCAACTGTTCCCATTGAATGAAAATCAACACATTCTCTCGCCACTTTTTATTCAAATTAATAACTTGCCGATCCGCCAAAGCGAGGCACCCGCCGCCGATCGGCATGCATTTAGTTCACAAAGTTTGTCGACCCCGGCTCTCAATGAAGATCTACCAACCGATCAAAATTTCATTGGCGTTCTTCCGGCGCGCGCCACGCGCGAACCGTGCACCCCAGCGAGTCGGAACCTAGAAAAGGCGCTGACCCGCTCTGTCACATAGAAGGTGTGCAAATTTCAACCTCTTACGGCATACCGTCTGCCCTGTAGGCGTGACAGATTGAACCCACTACACGGCGTGGCGGACACACAAACAGACAGACGGATTCTGTTAGAATAGTAAGTTAGAGAAGCGGCTGCGCCACTTGCTTTGCTGCGTGGTAGGAAAAAATTGCAGCACCAGCCAATTTGCTTTCGAATGGTGTTTGATTCATGTCGATGTGTCGTCTAGAAGCATAGATATGGACGGAAATGTGAAGAGAATTTAAAAAGAGCTGTTCTGAGGGCGTTGTTTGATGAAATTTGGGTGATACGGGGTCAAGACGGGTCAAAGGGGTCAGCCCCGGTCACTTTGGGTCAGGCCAGGTCACATAGGTCACCTCTCGTCCGCTGGGATCAGCCCGGGCCACTGTTCTGCTTTTGCCTCCACCACTACCCCTACCCCTACCACTACCACTACCACTACCCCTACCACTACCCCTACCACTACCACTGCTCCTACCCCTACCCCTTCCCCTACCACTACATCTACCCCTACCCCTACCACTACTACTACCCATACTCCTACCCCTACCACTACCCCTACCACTACCCCTACTATCTACCCCTACTACTACCCCTATCCCTACTACTACTCCTACCACTACCCCTACCCCTACCACTACACTACCCCTACCACTACCCCTACCACTACCCCTACTACTACCCCTACCCCTACTACTACTCCTACCACTACTCCTACCACTACCCCTACCCCTACCACTACACTACCCCTACCACTACCCCTACCCCTACCCCTACCAACACCGCTGGGTCATGTCAGGTCACAGAATAATTGGATCCAATCAGTACTAAAATATCAGACTTAAAGTGGTTCCCAGCCCTGCCCCTGTTCGTACCATTCCATTACCCTTACTCGATTTTGTCGGAAATGGCGCTTTGTGGCAAATGTGGCGCATTGCGGCAAATGCAGCGCATCTGTACCTGTTGTTTGAGCATGCACCCTTGCACCAAATTGTACCCTTATCGGGCCAGATTTGACAAAACTGTGCGAGCTGCAGCAAAAATGGCGCCATGAGACAAATGTGACGCATTGTGGCAAACCCGGTGCATTTGTAAATTCCTATCACAAACTGTTGCCATTCAACGAAATTCTACACAATCTCTCGCCACTATTTATTCAAATTAAAACTTGCCCATCCGCCAATGCGAGGCACCCGCCACCGATCGGCATGCATTTAGTCCACAAAGTTTGTCGACCCCGGCTCTCAATGAAGATCTACGAACCGATCAAAATTTGATTGGCGTTCTTCCAGCGCCCACCACGTGCCAACCGTGCACCCCAGCGAGTCGAAACCTAGAAAAGGCGCTGACCCGTGACGTCACCGAGAAGGTGTGCAAATTTCAACCCCCTACGCCGTACCGTCTGCCCTGTAGGCGGGGTTAATTGAACCCACTACACGATGTGCGGACACACAGACTCACAGACGGATTCTGTTACAATAGTAAGTTAGTCAAGCGGCTGCGCCACTTGCTTTGCTGCGTGGTAGGAAAAAATTGCGGCACCAGCCAATTTGCTTTCGAATGGTGTTCGTTTCAAATCGATGTGTCGTCTAGACGCATAGATATGGACGGAAATGTGAAGAGAATTAAAAAAACTGCTCTGAGGGCTTCGTTGGATGAAAGTTGGGTGAAACGGGGTCAAGACGGGTCATAGGGGTCAGCCTTGGTCACTCTGGGTCAGGCCAGGTCACATAGGACACCTCTCGTCTGATGGGATCATCCCGGACCACTGTTCTACTTTTGCCTCCACCACTACCCCTACCCTACCCCTACCACTACCCCTACCACTACCCCTACCACTACCCCTACTACTACCCCTACCCCTACTACTACCCCTACCACTATCCCTACCACTATCCCTACCACTACCCCTACCACTACCCCTTACCCCTACTCCTACCCCTATCCCTGCCACTATCCCTACTACTACCCCTACTACTACCCCTACCCCTACCCCTACCCCTACCACTACCCCTACTACTACTCCTACCACTACCCCTACCCCTACTACTACCCCTACTACTACCCCTGCCACTACCCCTACCCCTACCACTACCCCTACCCCTACCCCTACCTCCTACCACTACCATTACCTACCACTGGGTCATGTCAGGTCACATAATACTTAGATCCAATAAGTACCTATTTTTAAAAAATCAGACTTTAAAAGTGCTTCTAGCCCTCCTCCTATTCGTACAATTCCATTACGCTCAATCGTATTTGTCGGAAATGGCGCATTGTGGCAAATGTGGCGCATTGCGACAAACGCGGCGCATCTGAACCTGTTGGTTGAGCATGCATCTTTGCACCAAACTGCACCCATATCGGACCATATTTGACGAAACTGTGCGATTTGCGGCAAAAGTGACGCCCTGTGACCAATGTGACGCCTTGCGGCAAACGCGGTGCATTTTTATACTCGCATCGCCAACTGTTCCCATTGAACGAAAATCAACACATTTTCTCGCCACTTTTTATTCAAATTAAAAACTTGCCCATCCGCCAATGCGAGGCACCCGCCGCCGATCGGCATGCATTTAGCTCACAAAGTTTGTCGACCCCGGCTCTCTATGAAGATCTACGAACCGATCAAAATTTCATTGGCGCTTTTCCAGCGCGCGCCACGTGCCAACCGTGCACCCCAGCGAGTGGAAACCTAAAAAAGGCGTTGACCCGCTCTGTCACCTAGAAGGTGTGCAACTTTCAACCCCCTACGCCGTACCGTCTGCCCTGTAGGCGAGGTCAATTGAACCCACTACACGATGTGCGGACACACAAACAGACGGATTCTGTTGGAATAGTAAGTTAGACAAGCGGCTGCGCCACTTGCTTTGCTGCGTGGTAGGAAAAAATTGCGGCACCGGCCAATTTGCTTTCGAATGGTGTTCGATTCAAATCGATGTGTCGTCTAGAAGCATAGATATGGACGGAAATGTGAAGAGAATAAAAAAAACTGTTCTGAGGGCTTCGTTGGATGAAAGTGGGGTGATACGGGGTCAAGACGGGTCAAAGGGGTCAGCCCCGGTCACTTTGAGTTAGGCCAGGTCACCTAGGTCACCTCTCGTCCGATGGGATCAGCCCGGGCCACTGTTTAACTTTTGCCTCCACTACCCCTACCCCTACCACTACCCCTACCACTACCCCTACCACTACCACCCGCTCCTCCCGTCTCCGCCGCCACCCGTAACCTCATGTCTTAAAGGGACTGTCCCACCTTCAAAAAATTGCTTTGATATACTGTTTTTGTGTTGCAAGACATAGATTAGGGGCCCCTGTACACGAAATTGGCAAACATTCGGCCCATAGTTGGCTAATTGTTTAAAAATTCCAATTTAAAGCTTTTGGATCGATTACGTCATATGATTGTTTTTTTATCGGGCAAAGTTTTTTTCCTAGCTGCCAAATCGGTGGCACAAAGTTTTGTTACGCTTCTGCCGCGAATAGTACAAACATTGCGCATGAAATCAAAACTCAGGAAATTGTAACATGCAAAGTAACACAAACATGTTCAATGTTCATGGAAAGGATTGAAATGAAAATTGGAAAATTGAAGCTTGAACTTTGTCAAGAAGAAGGTCGCAAACTGCAAAGAATATCAACAAGGCCTTATTTATCATTTTTAAAAGATTATAGAATGCTCCCTAATAAGCAAAAGCAAGATATTGATGTTGAAGTTGTTGAAGTTGAAGTTGTAGTGAGCTGTAGTGGACTAGGTCTATTCAGTGCTCACATCGAGCCGGACTAGGAATGAGGTCATGTGAGGTGATGTTTGATTATTGATGCTGCCCACAATGTCTTGGGCACATGGATGATGGAAGTGAGCTCAACTTCAATAATCAGACCTAAGAATCACAATGGATATAGCCATTAGCCACACTGCAAAGTATGGCAATTTTGTCCAGATGTTGTCATGCAGACTCCTTCGTCTGGTGCGGATT